>NW_028116249.1:0-34107 GCF_964273445.1 Streptopelia decaocto
ATTGAAACTTTTCAAATCCCTCTCAAAATTGTTGAAATTCTCTTGAAGCTTTTAAAATTCTCTCTAGAATTTTCAAAATCCATGGCCACATGTTTACAATTTCACGTAAAAAAAAATGCTAAAATTCCAGTTGAAATTTTTTCAAAGTCCCTTCAAAATTTTCCAATTTTTGTCCCAATTCTTCCCATTCCCATTGAAACTTTTCAAATCCCTCTCAAAATTGTTGAAATTCTCTTGAAGCTTTTTAAAATTCTCTCTAGAATTTTCAAAATCCATGTCCACATGTTTACAATTTCACGTCAAAAAATGGCTAAAATTCCAGTTGAAATTTTGTCAAAGTCCCTGAAAAATTTTCCAATTTTTGTCCCAATTCTTCCCATTCCCATTGAAACTTTTCAAATCCCTCTCAAAATTGTTGAAATTCTGTTGAAGCTTTTAAAATTCTCTCTAGAATTTTCAAAATCCACTTCAACATTTTTACAATTTCACGTCAAAATGGCTAAAATTCCAGTTGAAATTTTTTCAAAGTCCCTTAAAAATTTTCCAATTTTTGTCCCAATTCTTCCCATTCCCATTGAAACTTTTCAAATCCCTCTAAAAATTGTTGAAATTCTCTTGAAGCTTTTAAAATTCTCTCTAGAATTTTCAAAATCCATGTCCACATGTTTACAATTTCACGTCAAAAAATGGCTAAAATTCCAGTTGAAATTTTTTCAAAGTCCCTTAAAAATTTTCCAATTTTTGTCCCAATTCTTCCCATTCCCATTGAAACTTTTCAAATCCCTCTCAAAATTGTTGAAATTCTGTTGAAGCTTTTAAAATTCTCTCTAGAATTTTCAAAATCCATGTCCACATGATTACAATTTCACATCAAAAAATGGCTAAAATTCCAGTTGAAATTTTTTCAAAGTCCCTGAAAAATTTTCCAATTTTTGTCTCAATTCTTCCCATTCCCATTGAAACTTTTCAAATCCCTCTCAAAATTGTGGAAATTCTGTTGAAGCTTTTAAAATTCTCTCTAGAATTTTCAAAATCCATGTCCACATGTTTACAATTTCATGTCAAAAAATGGCTAAAATTCCAGTTGCAATTTTTTCAAAGTCCCTTAAAAATTTTCCAATTTTTGTCCCAATTCTTCCCATTCCCATTGAAACTTTTCAAATCCCTCTCCAAATTGTTGAAATTCTGTTGAAGCTTTTAAAATTCTCTCTAGAATTTTCAAAATCCATGTCCACATGTTTACAATTTCACGTCAAAAAATGGCTAAAATTCCAGTTGAAATTTTTTCAAAGTCCCTTAAAAATTTTCCAATTTTTGTCCCAATTCTTCCCATTCCCATTGAAACTTTTCAAATCCCTCTCAAAATTGTTGAAATTCTGTTGAAGCTTTTAAAATTCTCTCTAGAATTTTCAAAATCCATGTCCACATGTTTACAATTTCACGTCAAAAAATTGCTAAAATTCCAGTTGCAATTTTTTCAAAGTCCCTTAAAAATTTTCCAATTTTTGTCCCAATTCTTCCCATTCCCATTGAAACTTTTCAAATCCCTCTCAAAATTGTTGAAATTCTGTTGAAGCTTTTAAAATTCTCTCTAGAATTTTCAAAATCCATGTCCACATGTTTACAATTTCACGTCAAAAAATGGCTAAAATTCCAGTTGAAATTTTTTCAAAGTCCCTTAAAAATTTTCCAGTTTTTGCCCCAATTCTTCCCATTCCCATTGAAACTTTTCAAATCCCTCTCAAAATTGTTGAAATTCTGTTGAAGCTTTTAAAATTCTCCCTAGAATTTTCAAAATCTATGTCCACATGTTTACAATTTCACGTCAAAAAATGGCTAAAATTCCAGTTGAAATTTTTTCAAAGTCCCTTAAAAATTTTCCAATTTTTGTCCCAATTCTTCCCATTCCCATTGAAACTTTTCAAATCCCTCTCAAAATTGTTGAAATTCTGTTGAAGCTTTTAAAATTCTCTCTAGAATTTTCAAAATCCATGTCCACATGTTTACAATTTCACGTCAAAAAATTGGAAAATTCCAGTTGAAATTTTTTCAAAGTCCCTTAAAAATTTTCCAATTTTTGTCCCAATTCTTCCCATTCCCATTGAAACTTTTGAAGTCCCTCTCAAAATTGTGGAAACTCTGTTGAAGCTTTTAAAATTCTCTCTAGAATTTTCAAAATCCATGTCCACATGTTTATAATTTCACATAAAAAATTGCTAAAATTCCAGTTGAAATTTTTTCAAAGTCCCTTAAAAATTTTCCAATTTTTGTCCCAATTCTTCCCATTCCCATTGAAACTTTTCAAATCCCTCTCAAAATTGTTGAAATTCTGTTGAAGCTTTTAAAATTCTCTCTAGAATTTTCAAAATCCATGTCCACATGTTTACAATTTCACGTCAAAAAATGGCTAAAATTCCAGTTGAAATTTTTTCAAAGTCCCTTAAAAATTTTCCAATTTTTGCCCCAATTCTTCCCATTCCCATTGAAACTTTTCAAATCCCTCTCAAAATTGTGGAAATTCTCTTGAAGCTTTTAAAATTCTCTCTAGAATTTTCAAACTCCATGTCCACATGTTTACAATTTCACGTCAAAAAATTGCTAAAATTCCAGTTGCAATTTTTTCAAAGTCCCTGAAAAATTTTCCAATTTTTGTCCCAATTCTTCCCATTCCCATTGAAACTTTTCAAATCCCTCTCAAAATTGTGGAAATTCTGTTGAAGCTTTTAAAATTCTCTCTAGAATTTTCAAAATCCATGTCCACATGTTTACAATTTCACGTCAAAAAATGGCTAAAATTCCAGTTGAAATTTTTTCAAAGTCCCTTAAAAATTTTCTAATTTTTGCCCCAATTCTTCCCATTCCCATTGAAACTTTTCAAATCCCTCTCAAAATTGTTGAAATTCTGTTGAAGCTTTTAAAATTCTCCCTAGAATTTTCAAAATCTATGTCCACATGTTTACAATTTCATGTCAAAAAATGGCTAAAATTCCAGTTGAAATTTTTTCAAAGTCCCTTAAAAATTTTCCAATTTTTGTCCCAATTCTTCCCATTCCCATTGAAACTTTTCAAATCCCTCTCCAAATTGTTGAAATTCTCTTGAAGCTTTTAAAATTCTCTCTAGAATTTTCAAAATCCATGTCCACATGTTTACAATTTCACGTAAAAAAAAATGCTAAAATTCCAGTTGAAATTTTTTCAAAGTCCCTTAAAAATTTTCCAATTTTTGTCCCAATTCTTCCCATTCCCATTGAAACTTTTCAAATCCCTCTCCAAATTGTTGAAATTCTCTTGAAGCTTTTAAAATTCTCTCTAGAATTTTCAAAATCCATGGCCACATGTTTACAATTTCACGTCAAAAAATTGGAAAATTCCAGTTGAAATTTTTTCAAAGTCCCTTAAAAATTTTCCAATTTTTGTCCCAATTCTTCCCATTCCCATTGAAACTTTTCAAATCCCTCTCAAAATTGTTGAAATTCTGTTGAAGCTTTTAAAATTCTCTCTAGAATTTTCAAAATCCATGTCCACATGTTTACAATTTCACATCAAAAAATGGCTAAAATTCCAGTTGAAATTTTTTCAAAGTCCCTGAAAAATTTTCCAATTTTTGTCTCAATTCTTCCCATTCCCATTGAAACTTTTCAAATCCCTCTCAAAATTGTGGAAATTCTGTTGAAGCTTTTAAAATTCTCTCTAGAATTTTCAAAATCCATGTCCACATGTTTACAATTTCATGTCAAAAAATGGCTAAAATTCCAGTTGCAATTTTTTCAAAGTCCCTTAAAAATTTTCCAATTTTTGTCCCAATTCTTCCCATTCCCATTGAAACTTTTCAAATCCCTCTCCAAATTGTTGAAATTCTGTTGAAGCTTTTAAAATTCTCTCTAGAATTTTCAAAATCCATGTCCACATGTTTACAATTTCACGTCAAAAAATGGCTAAAATTCCAGTTGAAATTTTTTCAAAGTCCCTGAAAAATTTTCCAATTTTTGTCCCAATTCTTCCCATTCCCATTGAAACTTTTCAAATCCCTCTCAAAATTGTTGAAATTCTGTTGAAGCTTTTAAAATTCTCTCTAGAATTTTCAAAATCCATGTCCACATGTTTACAATTTCACGTCAAAAAATTGCTAAAATTCCAGTTGCAATTTTTTCAAAGTCCCTTAAAAATTTTCCAATTTTTGTCCCAATTCTTCCCATTCCCATTGAAACTTTTCAAATCCCTCTCAAAATTGTTGAAATTCTCTTGAAGCTTTTAAAATTCTCTCTAGAATTTTCAAAATCCATGTCCACATGTTTACAATTTCACGTCAAAAAATGGCTAAAATTCCAGTTGAAATTTTTTCAAAGTCCCTTAAAAATTTTCCAGTTTTTGCCCCAATTCTTCCCATTCCCATTGAAACTTTTCAAATCCCTCTCAAAATTGTTGAAATTCTGTTGAAGCTTTTAAAATTCTCCCTAGAATTTTCAAAATCTATGTCCACATGTTTACAATTTCACGTCAAAAAATGGCTAAAATTCCAGTTGAAATTTTTTCAAAGTCCCTTAAAAATTTTCCAATTTTTGTCCCAATTCTTCCCATTCCCATTGAAACTTTTCAAATCCCTCTCAAAATTGTTGAAATTCTGTTGAAGCTTTTAAAATTCTCTCTAGAATTTTCAAAATCCATGTCCACATGTTTACAATTTCACGTCAAAAAATTGGAAAATTCCAGTTGAAATTTTTTCAAAGTCCCTTAAAAATTTTCCAATTTTTGTCCCAATTCTTCCCATTCCCATTGAAACTTTTGAAGTCCCTCTCAAAATTGTGGAAATTCTGTTGAAGCTTTTAAAATTCTCTCTAGAATTTTCAAAATCCATGTCCACATGTTTATAATTTCACATAAAAAATTGCTAAAATTCCAGTTGAAATTTTTTCAAAGTCCCTTAAAAATTTTCCAATTTTTGTCCCAATTCTTCCCATTCCCATTGAAACTTTTCAAATCCCTCTCAAAATTGTTGAAATTCTGTTGAAGCTTTTAAAATTCTCTCTAGAATTTTCAAAATCCATGTCCACATGTTTACAATTTCACGTCAAAAAATGGCTAAAATTCCAGTTGAAATTTTTTCAAAGTCCCTTAAAAATTTTCCAATTTTTGCCCCAATTCTTCCCATTCCCATTGAAACTTTTCAAATCCCTCTCAAAATTGTGGAAATTCTCTTGAAGCTTTTAAAATTCTCTCTAGAATTTTCAAACTCCATGTCCACATGTTTACAATTTCACGTCAAAAAATTGCTAAAATTCCAGTTGCAATTTTTTCAAAGTCCCTGAAAAATTTTCCAATTTTTGTCCCAATTCTTCCCATTCCCATTGAAACTTTTCAAATCCCTCTCAAAATTGTGGAAATTCTGTTGAAGCTTTTAAAATTCTCTCTAGAATTTTCAAAATCCATGTCCACATGTTTACAATTTCACGTCAAAAAATGGCTAAAATTCCAGTTGAAATTTTTTCAAAGTCCCTTAAAAATTTTCCAATTTTTGCCCCAATTCTTCCCATTCCCATTGAAACTTTTCAAATCCCTCTCAAAATTGTTGAAATTCTGTTGAAGCTTTTAAAATTCTCCCTAGAATTTTCAAAATCTATGTCCACATGTTTACAATTTCATGTCAAAAAATGGCTAAAATTCCAGTTGAAATTTTTTCAAAGTCCCTTAAAAATTTTCCAATTTTTGTCCCAATTCTTCCCATTCCCATTGAAACTTTTCAAATCCCTCTCCAAATTGTTGAAATTCTCTTGAAGCTTTTAAAATTCTCTCTAGAATTTTCAAAATCCATGTCCACATGTTTACAATTTCACGTAAAAAAAAATGCTAAAATTCCAGTTGAAATTTTTTCAAAGTCCCTTAAAAATTTTCCAATTTTTGTCCCAATTCTTCCCATTCCCATTGAAACTTTTCAAATCCCTCTCCAAATTGTTGAAATTCTCTTGAAGCTTTTAAAATTCTCTCTAGAATTTTCAAAATCCATGGCCACATGTTTACAATTTCACGTCAAAAAATTGGAAAATTCCAGTTGAAATTTTTTCAAAGTCCCTTAAAAATTTTCCAATTTTTGTCCCAATTCTTCCCATTCCCATTGAAACTTTTCAAATCCCTCTCAAAATTGTGGAAATTCTGTTGAAGCTTTTAAAATTCTCTCTAGAATTTTCAAAATCCATGTCCACATGTTTATAATTTCACATAAAAAATTGCTAAAATTCCAGTTGCAATTTTTTCAAAGTCCCTTAAAAATTTTCCAATTTTTGTCCCAATTCTTCCCATTCCCATTGAAACTTTTCAAATCCCTCTCAAAATTGTTGAAATTCTGTTGAAGCTTTTAAAATTCTCTCTAGAATTTTCAAAATCCATGTCCACATGTTTACAATTTCACGTCAAAAAATTGGAAAATTCCAGTTGAAATTTTTTCAAAGTCCCTTAAAAATTTTCCAATTTTTGTCCCAATTCTTCCCATTCCCATTGAAACTTTTCAAATCCCTCTCAAAATTGTTGAAATTCTGTTGAAGCTTTTAAAATTCTCTCTAGAATTTTCAAAATCCATGTCCACATGTTTATAATTTCACATAAAAAATTGCTAAAATTCCAGTTGAAGTTTTTTCAAAGTCCCTTAAAAATTTTCCAATTTTTGTCCCAATTCTTCCCATTCCCATTGAAACTTTTCAAATCCCTCTCAAAATTGTGGAAATTCTGTTGAAGCTTTTAAAATTCTCTCTAGAATTTTCAAAATCCATGTCCACATGTTTACAATTTCACGTCAAAAAATGGCTAAAATTCCAGTTGAAATTTTTTCAAAGTCCCTTAAAAATTTTCCAATTTATGCCCCAATTCTTCCCATTCCCATTGAAACTTTTCAAATCCCTCTCAAAATTGTTGAAATTCTGTTGAAGCTTTTAAAATTCTCCCTAGAATTTTCAAAATCTATGTCCACATGTTTACAATTTCACGTCAAAAAATGGCTAAAATTCCAGTTGAAATTTTTTCAAAGTCCCTTAAAAATTTTCCAATTGTTGTCCCAATTCTTCCCATTCCCATTGAAACTTTTCAAATCCCTCTCAAAATTGTGGAAATTCTGTTGAAGCTTTTAAAATTCTCTCTAGAATTTTCAAAATCCATGGCCACATGTTTACAATTTCACGTAAAAAAAAATGCTAAAATTCCAGTTGAAATTTTTTCAAAGTCCCTTAAAAATTTTCCAATTTTTGTCCCAATTCTTCCCATTCCCATTGAAACTTTTCAAATCCCTCTCAAAATTGTTGAAATTCTGTTGAAGCTTTTAAAATTCTCTCTAGAATTTTCAAAATCCATGTCCACATGTTTACAATTTCACGTCAAAAAATTGGAAAATTCCAGTTGAAATTTTTTCAAAGTCCCTTAAAAATTTTCCAATTTTTGTACCAATTCTTCCCATTCCCATTGAAACTTTTCAAATCCCTCTCAAAATTGTGGAAATTCTGTTGAAGCTTTTAAAATTCTCTCTAGAATTTTCAAAATCCATGTCCACATGTTTATAATTTCACATAAAAAATTGCTAAAATTCCAGTTGAAATTTTTTCAAAGTCCCTTAAAAATTTTCCAATTTTTGTCCCAATTCTTCCCATTCCCATTGAAACTTTTCAAATCCCTCTCAAAATTGTGGAAATTCTGTTGAAGCTTTTAAAATTCTCTCTAGAATTTTCAAAATCCATGTCCACATGTTTACAATTTCACGTCAAAAAATGGCTAAAATTCCAGCTGAAATTTTTTCAAAGTCCCTGAAAAATTTTCCAATTGTTGTCCCAATTCTTCCCATTCCCATTGAAACTTTTCAAATCCCTCTCAAAATTGTTGAAATTCTGTTGAAGCTTTTAAAATTCTCTCTAGAATTTTCAAAATCCATGTCCACATGTTTACAATTTCACGTCAAAAAATTGCTAAAATTCCAGTTGCAATTTTTTCAAAGTCCCTTAAAAATTTTCCAATTTTTGTCCCAATTCTTCCCATTCCCATTGAAACTTTTCAAATCCCTCTCAAAATTGTGGAAATTCTGTTGAAGCTTTTAAAATTCTCTCTAGAATTTTCAAAATCCATGGCCACATGTTTACAATTTCACGTCAAAAAATGGCTAAAATTCCAGTTGAAATTTTTTCAAAGTCCCTTAAAAATTTTCCAATTTTTGTCCCAATTCTTCCCATTCCCATTGAAACTTTTCAAATCCCTCTCAAAATTGTGGAAATTCTGTTGAAGCTTTTAAAATTCTCCCTAGAATTTTCAAAATCTATGTCCACATGTTTACAATTTCACGTCAAAAAATGGCTAAAATTCCAGTTGAAATTTTTTCAAAGTCCCTTAAAAATTTTCCAATTGTTGTCCCAATTCTTCCCATTCCCATTGAAACTTTTCAAATCCCTCTCAAAATTGTTGAAATTCTGTTGAAGCTTTTAAAATTCTCTCTAGAATTTTCAAAATCCATGGCCACATGTTTACAATTTCACGTAAAAAAAAATGCTAAAATTCCAGTTGAAATTTTTTCAAAGTCCCTTAAAAATTTTCCAATTTTTGTCCCAATTCTTCCCATTCCCATTGAAACTTTTCAAATCCCTCTCAAAATTGTTGAAATTCTCTTGAAGCTTTTAAAATTCTCTCTAGAATTTTCAAAATCCATGTCCACATGTTTACAATTTCACATAAAAAATTGCTAAAATTCCAGTTGAAATTTTTTCAAAGTCCCTTAAAAATTTTCCAATTTTTGCCCCAATTCTTCCCATTCCCATTGAAACTTTTCAAATCCCTCTCCAAATTGTTGAAATTCTGTTGAAGCTTTTAAAATTCTCTCTAGAATTTTCAAAATCCATGTCCACATGTTTACAATTTCACGTCAAAAAATGGCTAAAATTCCAGTTGAAATTTTTTCAAAGTCCCTTAAAAATTTTCCAATTTTTGCCCCAATTCTTCCCATTCCCATTGAAACTTTTCAAATCCCTCTCCAAATTGTTGAAATTCTATTGAAGCTTTTAAAATTCTCTCTAGAATTTTCAAAATCCATGTCCACATGTTTACAATTTCACGTCAAAAAATGGCTAAAATTCCAGTTGAAATTTTTTCAAAGTCCCTTAAAAATTTTCCAATTTTTGTCCCAATTCTTCCCATTCCCATTGAAACTTTTCAAATCCCTCTCAAAATTGTTGAAATTCTCTTGAAGCTTTTAAAATTCTCTCTAGAATTTTCAAAATCCATGTCCACATGTTTACAATTTCACGTCAAAAATGGCTAAAATTCTAGTTGAAATTTTTTCAAAGTCCCTTAAAAATTTTCCAATTTTTGTCCCAATTCTTCCCATTCCCATTGAAACTTTTCAAATCCCTCTCAAAATTGTTGAAATTCTCTTGAAGCTTTTAAAATTCTCTCTAGAATTTTCAAAATCCATGTCCACATGTTTACAATTTCACGTCAAAAAATGGCTAAAATTCCAGTTGAAATTTTTTCAAAGTCCCTTAAAAATTTTCCAATTTTTGTCCCAATTCTTCCCATTCCCATTGAAACTTTTCAAATCCCTCTCAAAATTGTTGAAATTCTGTTGAAGCTTTTAAAATTCTCTCTAGAATTTTCAAAATCCATGGCCACATGTTTACAATTTCACGTCAAAAAATGGCTAAAATTCCAGTTGAAATTTTGTCAAAGTCCCTGAAAAATTTTCCAATTTTTGTCCCAATTCTTCCCATTCCCATTGAAACTTTTCAAATCCCTCTCAAAATTGTTGAAATTCTCTTGAAGCTTTTAAAATTCTCTCTAGAATTTTCAAAATCCATGGCCACATGTTTACAATTTCACGTCAAAAAATGGCTAAAATTCCAGTTGAAATTTTGTCAAAGTCCCTGAAAAATTTTCCAATTTTTGTCCCAATTCTTCCCATTCCCATTGAAACTTTTCAAATCCCTCTCAAAATTGTTGAAATTCTGTTGAAGCTTTTAAAATTCTCTCTAGAATTTTCAAAATCCACTTCAACATTTTTACAATTTCACGTCAAAAAATGGCTAAAATTCCAGTTGAAATTTTTTCAAAGTCCCTTAAAAATTTTCCAATTGTTGCCCCAATTCTTCCCATTCCCATTGAAACTTTTCAAATCCCTCTCAAAATTGTGGAAATTCTATTGAAGCTTTTAAAATTCTCTCTAGAATTTTCAAAATCCATGTCCACATGTTTACAATTTCACGTCAAAAAATTGCTAAAATTCCAGTTGCAATTTTTTCAAAGTCCCTTAAAAATTTTCCAATTTTTGTCCCAATTCTTCCCATTCCCATTGAAACTTTTCAAATCCCTCTCAAAATTGTTGAAATTCTGTTGAAGCTTTTAAAATTCTCTCTAGAATTTTCAAAATCCATGGCCACATGTTTACAATTTCACGTCAAAAAATGGCTAAAATTCCAGTTGAAATTTTTTCAAAGTCCCTGAAAAATTTTCCAATTTTTGTCCCAATTCTTCCCATTCCCATTGAAACTTTTCAAATCCCTCTCAAAATTGTGGAAATTCTGTTGAAGCTTTTAAAATTCTCCCTAGAATTTTCAAAATCTATGTCCACATGTTTACAATTTCACGTCAAAAAATGGCTAAAATTCCAGTTGAAATTTTTTCAAAGTCCCTTAAAAATTTTCCAATTGTTGTCCCAATTCTTCCCATTCCCATTGAAACTTTTCAAATCCCTCTCAAAATTGTTGAAATTCTCTTGAAGCTTTTAAAATTCTCTCTAGAATTTTCAAAATCCATGGCCAAATGTTTACAATTTCACGTCAAAAAAAATGCTAAAATTGCAGTTGAAATTTTTTCAAAGTCCCTTAAAAATTTTCCAATTTTTGTCCCAATTCTTCCCATTCCCATTGAAACTTTTCAAATCCCTCTCAAAATTGTTGAAATTCTGTTGAAGCTTTTAAAATTCTCTCTAGAATTTTCAAAATCCATGTCCACATGTTTACAATTTCACGTCAAAAAATGGCTAAAATTCCAGTTGAAATTTTTTCAAAGTCCCTTAAAAATTTTCCAATTGTTGTCCCAATTCTTCCCATTCCCATTGAAACTTTTCAAATCCCTCTCAAAATTGTTGAAATTCTGTTGAAGCTTTTAAAATTCTCTCTAGAATTTTCAAAATCCATGGCCACATGTTTACAATTTCACGTAAAAAAAAATGCTAAAATTCCAGTTGAAATTTTTTCAAAGTCCCTTCAAAATTTTCCAATTTTTGTCCCAATTCTTCCCATTCCCATTGAAACTTTTCAAATCCCTCTCAAAATTGTTGAAATTCTCTTGAAGCTTTTAAAATTCTCTCTAGAATTTTCAAAATCCATGTCCACATGTTTACAATTTCACGTCAAAAAATGGCTAAAATTCCAGTTGAAATTTTGTCAAAGTCCCTGAAAAATTTTCCAATTTTTGTCCCAATTCTTCCCATTCCCATTGAAACTTTTCAAATCCCTCTCAAAATTGTTGAAATTCTGTTGAAGCTTTTAAAATTCTCTCTAGAATTTTCAAAATCCACTTCAACATTTTTACAATTTCACGTCAAAATGGCTAAAATTCCAGTTGAAATTTTTTCAAAGTCCCTTAAAAATTTTCCAATTTTTGTCCCAATTCTTCCCATTCCCATTGAAACTTTTCAAATCCCTCTAAAAATTGTTGAAATTCTCTTGAAGCTTTTAAAATTCTCTCTAGAATTTTCAAAATCCATGTCCACATGTTTACAATTTCACGTCAAAAAATGGCTAAAATTCCAGTTGAAATTTTTTCAAAGTCCCTTAAAAATTTTCCAATTTTTGTCCCAATTCTTCCCATTCCCATTGAAACTTTTCAAATCCCTCTCAAAATTGTTGAAATTCTGTTGAAGCTTTTAAAATTCTCTCTAGAATTTTCAAAATCCATGTCCACATGTTTACAATTTCACATCAAAAAATGGCTAAAATTCCAGTTGAAATTTTTTCAAAGTCCCTGAAAAATTTTCCAATTTTTGTCTCAATTCTTCCCATTCCCATTGAAACTTTTCAAATCCCTCTCAAAATTGTGGAAATTCTCTTGAAGCTTTTAAAATTCTCTCTAGAATTTTCAAAATCCATGTCCACATGTTTACAATTTCATGTCAAAAAATGGCTAAAATTCCAGTTGCAATTTTTTCAAAGTCCCTTAAAAATTTTCCAATTTTTGTCCCAATTCTTCCCATTCCCATTGAAACTTTTCAAATCCCTCTCCAAATTGTTGAAATTCTGTTGAAGCTTTTAAAATTCTCTCTAGAATTTTCAAAATCCATGTCCACATGTTTACAATTTCACGTCAAAAAATGGCTAAAATTCCAGTTGAAATTTTTTCAAAGTCCCTGAAAAATTTTCCAATTTTTGTCCCAATTCTTCCCATTCCCATTGAAACTTTTCAAATCCCTCTCAAAATTGTTGAAATTCTGTTGAAGCTTTTAAAATTCTCTCTAGAATTTTCAAAATCCATGTCCACATGTTTACAATTTCACGTCAAAAAATTGCTAAAATTCCAGTTGCAATTTTTTCAAAGTCCCTTAAAAATTTTCCAATTTTTGTCCCAATTCTTCCCATTCCCATTGAAACTTTTCAAATCCCTCTCAAAATTGTTGAAATTCTGTTGAAGCTTTTAAAATTCTCTCTAGAATTTTCAAAATCCATGTCCACATGTTTACAATTTCACGTCAAAAAATGGCTAAAATTCCAGTTGAAATTTTTTCAAAGTCCCTTAAAAATTTTCCAGTTTTTGCCCCAATTCTTCCCATTCCCATTGAAACTTTTCAAATCCCTCTCAAAATTGTTGAAATTCTGTTGAAGCTTTTAAAATTCTCCCTAGAATTTTCAAAATCTATGTCCACATGTTTACAATTTCACGTCAAAAAATGGCTAAAATTCCAGTTGAAATTTTTTCAAAGTCCCTTAAAAATTTTCCAATTTTTGTCCCAATTCTTCCCATTCCCATTGAAACTTTTCAAATCCCTCTCAAAATTGTTGAAATTCTCTTGAAGCTTTTAAAATTCTCTCTAGAATTTTCAAAATCCATGTCCACATGTTTACAATTTCACGTCAAAAAATTGGAAAATTCCAGTTGCAATTTTTTCAAAGTCCCTTAAAAATTTTCCAATTTTTGTCCCAATTCTTCCCATTCCCATTGAAACTTTTGAAGTCCCTCTCAAAATTGTGGAAATTCTGTTGAAGCTTTTAAAATTCTCTCTAGAATTTTCAAAATCCATGTCCACATGTTTATAATTTCACATAAAAAATTGCTAAAATTCCAGTTGAAATTTTTTCAAAGTCCCTTAAAAATTTTCCAATTTTTGTCCCAATTCTTCCCATTCCCATTGAAACTTTTCAAATCCCTCTCAAAATTGTTGAAATTCTGTTGAAGCTTTTAAAATTCTCTCTAGAATTTTCAAAATCCATGTCCACATGTTTACAATTTCACGTCAAAAAATGGCTAAAATTCCAGTTGAAATTTTTTCAAAGTCCCTTAAAAATTTTCCAATTTTTGCCCCAATTCTTCCCATTCCCATTGAAACTTTTCAAATCCCTCTCCAAATTGTTGAAATTCTATTGAAGCTTTTAAAATTCTCTCTAGAATTTTCAAACTCCATGTCCACATGTTTACAATTTCACGTCAAAAAATTGCTAAAATTCCAGTTGCAATTTTTTCAAAGTCCCTGAAAAATTTTCCAATTTTTGTCCCAATTCTTCCCATTCCCATTGAAACTTTTCAAATCCCTCTCAAAATTGTGGAAATTCTGTTGAAGCTTTTAAAATTCTCTCTAGAATTTTCAAAATCCATGTCCACATGTTTACAATTTCACGTCAAAAAATGGCTAAAATTCCAGTTGAAATTTTTTCAAAGTCCCTTAAAAATTTTCCAATTTTTGCCCCAATTCTTCCCATTCCCATTGAAACTTTTCAAATCCCTCTCAAAATTGTTGAAATTCTGTTGAAGCTTTTAAAATTCTCCCTAGAATTTTCAAAATCTATGTCCACATGTTTACAATTTCATGTCAAAAAATGGCTAAAATTCCAGTTGAAATTTTTTCAAAGTCCCTTAAAAATTTTCCAATTTTTGTCCCAATTCTTCCCATTCCCATTGAAACTTTTCAAATCCCTCTCAAAATTGTGGAAATTCTGTTGAAGCTTTTAAAATTCTCTCTAGAATTTTCAAAATCCATGTCCACATGTTTACAATTTCACGTAAAAAAAAATGCTAAAATTCCAGTTGAAATTTTTTCAAAGTCCCTTAAAAATTTTCCAATTTTTGTCCCAATTCTTCCCATTCCCATTGAAACTTTTCAAATCCCTCTCAAAATTGTTGAAATTCTCTTGAAGCTTTTAAAATTCTCTCTAGAATTTTCAAAATCCATGGCCACATGTTTACAATTTCACGTCAAAAAATTGGAAAATTCCAGTTGAAATTTTTTCAAAGTCCCTTAAAAATTTTCCAATTTTTGTACCAATTCTTCCCATTCCCATTGAAACTTTTCAAATCCCTCTCAAAATTGTTGAAATTCTGTTGAAGCTTTTAAAATTCTCTCTAGAATTTTCAAAATCCATGTCCACATGTTTATAATTTCACATAAAAAATTGCTAAAATTCCAGTTGAAATTTTTTCAAAGTCCCTTAAAAATTTTCCAATTTTTGTCCCAATTCTTCCCATTCCCATTGAAACTTTTCAAATCCCTCTCAAAATTGTTGAAATTCTGTTGAAGCTTTTAAAATTCTCTCTAGAATTTTCAAAATCCATGTCCACATGTTTACAATTTCACGTCAAAAAATGGCTAAAATTCCAGTTGAAATTTTTTCAAAGTCCCTTAAAAATTTTCCAATTTTTGCCCCAATTCTTCCCATTCCCATTGAAACTTTTCAAATCCCTCTCCAAATTGTTGAAATTCTATTGAAGCTTTTAAAATTCTCTCTAGAATTTTCAAAATCCATGTCCACATGTTTACAATTTCACGTCAAAAAATTGCTAAAATTCCAGTTGCAATTTTTTCAAAGTCCCTTAAAAATTTTCCAATTTTTGTCCCAATTCTTCCCATTCCCATTGAAACTTTTCAAATCCCTCTCAAAATTGTGGAAATTCTGTTGAAGCTTTTAAAATTCTCTCTAGAATTTTCAAAATCCATGTCCACATGTTTACAATTTCACGTCAAAAAATGGCTAAAATTACAGTTGAAATTTTTTCAAAGTCCCTTAAAAATTTTCCAATTTTTGCCCCAATTCTTCCCATTCCCATTGAAACTTTTCAAATCCCTCTCAAAATTGTTGAAATTCTCTTGAACCTTTTAAAATTCTCCCTAGAATTTTCAAAATCTATGTCCACATGTTTACAATTTCACGTCAAAAAATGGCTAAAATTCCAGTTGAAATTTTTTCAAAGTCCCTTAAAAATTTTCCAATTTTTGTCCCAATTCTTCCCATTCCCATTGAAACTTTTCAAATCCCTCTCAAAATTGTTGAAATTCTGTTGAAGCTTTTAAAATTCTCTCTAGAATTTTCAAAATCCATGTCCACATGTTTACAATTTCACGTAAAAAAAAATGCTAAAATTCCAGTTGAAATTTTTTCAAAGTCCCTTAAAAATTTTCCAATTTTTGTCCCAATTCTTCCCATTCCCATTGAAACTTTTCAAATCCCTCTCAAAATTGTTGAAATTCTGTTGAAGCTTTTAAAATTCTCTCTAGAATTTTCAAAATCCATGTCCACATGTTTACAATTTCACATAAAAAATTGCTAAAATTCCAGTTGAAATTTTTTCAAAGTCCCTTAAAAATTTTCCAATTTTTGTCCCAATTCTTCCCATTCCCATTGAAACTTTTCAAATCCCTCTCAAAATTGTTGAAATTCTGTTGAAGCTTTTAAAATTCTCTCTAGAATTTTCAAAATCCATGTCCACATGTTTACAATTTCACGTCAAAAAATGGCTAAAATTCCAGTTGAAATTTTTTCAAAGTCCCTTAAAAATTTTCCAATTTTTGTCCCAATTCTTCCCATTCCCATTGAAACTTTTCAAATCCCTCTCCAAATTGTTGAAATTCTCTTGAAGCTTTTAAAATTCTCTCTAGAATTTTCAAAATCCATGGCCACATGTTTACAATTTCACGTCAAAAAATGGCTAAAATTCCAGTTGAAATTTTGTCAAAGTCCCTGAAAAATTTTCCAATTTTTGTCCCAATTCTTCCCATTCCCATTGAAACTTTTCAAATCCCTCTCAAAATTGTTGAAATTCTCTTGAAGCTTTTAAAATTCTCCCTAGAATTTTCAAAATCCATGTCCACATGTTTACAATTTCACGTCAAAAAATGGCTAAAATTCCAGTTGAAATTTTGTCAAAGTCCCTGAAAAATTTTCCAATTTTTGTCCCAATTCTTCCCATTCCCATTGAAACTTTTCAAATCCCTCTCAAAATTGTTGAAATTCTGTTGAAGCTTTTAAAATTCTCTCTAGAATTTTCAAAATCCACTTCAACATTTTTACAATTTAACGTCAAAAAATGGCTAAAATTCCAGTTGAAATTTTGTCAAAGTCCCTGAAAAATTTTCCAATTTTTGTCCCAATTCTTCCCATTCCCATTGAAACTTTTCAAATCCCTCTCAAAATTGTTGAAATTCTCTTGAAGCTTTTAAAATTCTCTCTAGAATTTTCAAATCCATGTCCACATGTTTACAATTTCACGTCAAAAAATGGCTAAAATTCCAGTTGAAATTTTGTCAAAGTCCCTGAAAAATTTTCCAATTTTTGTCCCAATTCTTCCCATTCCCATTGAAACTTTTCAAATCCCTCTCAAAATTGTTGAAATTCTGTTGAAGCTTTTAAAATTCTCTCTAGAATTTTCAAAATCCACTTCAACATTTTTACAATTTCACGTCAAAATGGCTAAAATTCCAGTTGAAATTTTTTCAAAGTCCCTTAAAAATTTTCCAATTTTTGTCCCAATTCTTCCCATTCCCATTGAAACTTTTCAAATCCCTCTCAAAATTGTTGAAATTCTCTTGAAGCTTTTAAAATTCTCTCTAGAATTTTCAAAATCCATGTCCACATGTTTACAATTTCACGTCAAAAAATGGCTAAAATTCCAGTTGAAATTTTTTCAAAGTCCCTTAAAAATTTTCCAATTTTTGTCCCAATTCTTCCCATTCCCATTGAAACTTTTCAAATCCCTCTCAAAATTGTTGAAATTCTGTTGAAGCTTTTAAAATTCTCTCTAGAATTTTCAAAATCCATGTCCACATGTTTACAATTTCACATCAAAAAATGGCTAAAATTCCAGTTGAAATTTTTTCAAAGTCCCTGAAAAATTTTCCAATTTTTGTCCCAATTCTTCCCATTCCTATTGAAACTTTTCAAATCCCTCTCAAAATTGTTGAAATTCTGTTGAAGCTTTTAAAATTCTCTCTAGAATTTTCAAAATCCATGTCCACATGTTTACAATTTCACGTCAAAAAATGGCTAAAATTCCAGTTGCAATTTTTTCAAAGTCCCTTAAAAATTTTCCAATTTTTGTCCCAATTCTTCCCATTCCCATTGAAACTTTTCAAATCCCTCTCCAAATCGTTGAAATTCTGTTGAAGCTTTTAAAATTCTCTCTAGAATTTTCAAAATCCATGTCCACATGTTTACAATTTCACGTCAAAAAATGGCTAAAATTCCAGTTGAAATTTTTTCAAAGTCCCTGAAAAATTTTCCAATTTTTGTCCCAATTCTTCCCATTCCCATTGAAACTTTTCAAATCCCTCTCAAAATTGTTGAAATTCTGTTGAAGCTTTTAAAATTCTCTCTAGAATTTTCAAAATCCATGTCCACATGTTTACAATTTCACGTCAAAAAATTGCTAAAATTCCAGTTGCAATTTTTTCAAAGTCCCTTAAAAATTTTCCAATTTTTGTCCCAATTCTTCCCATTCCCATTGAAACTTTTCAAATCCCTCTCCAAATTGTTGAAATTCTGTTGAAGCTTTTAAAATTCTCTCTAGAATTTTCAAAATCCATGTCCACATGTTTACAATTTCACGTCAAAAAATGGCTAAAATTCCAGTTGAAATTTTTTCAAAGTCCCTTAAAAATTTTCCAATTTTTGCCCCAATTCTTCCCATTCCCATTGAAACTTTTCAAATCCCTCTCAAAATTGTTGAAATTCTGTTGAAGCTTTTAAAATTCTCTCTAGAATTTTCAAAATCCATGTCCACATGTTTACAATTTCACGTCAAAAAATGGCTAAAATTCCAGTTGAAATTTTTTCAAAGTCCCTTAAAAATTTTCCAATTTTTGCCCCAATTCTTCCCATTCCCATTGAAACTTTTCAAATCCCTCTCAAAATTGTTGAAATTCTATTGAAGCTTTTAAAATTCTCTCTAGAATTTTCAAACTCCATGTCCACATGTTTACAATTTCACGTCAAAAAATTGCTAAAATTCCAGTTGCAATTTTTTCAAAGTCCCTTAAAAATTTTCCAATTTTTGTCCCAATTCTTCCCATTCCCATTGAAACTTTTCAAATCCCTCTCAAAATTGTTGAAATTCTGTTGAAGCTTTTAAAATTCTCTCTAGAATTTTCAAAATCCATGTCCACATGTTTACAATTTCACGTCAAAAAATGGCTAAAATTCCAGTTGAAATTTTTTCAAAGTCCCTGAAAAATTTTCCAATTTTTGCCCCAATTCTTCCCATTCCCATTGAAACTTTTCAAATCCCTCTCAAAATTGTTGAAATTCTGTTGAAGCTTTTAAAATTCTCCCTAGAATTTTCAAAATCTATGTCCACATGTTTACAATTTCACGTCAAAAAATGGCTAAAATTCCAGTTGAAATTTTTTCAAAGTCCCTTAAAAATTTTCCAATTGTTGTCCCAATTCTTCCCATTCCCATTGAAACTTTTCAAATCCCTCTCAAAATTGTTGAAATTCTCTTGAAGCTTTTAAAATTCTCTCTAGAATTTTCAAAATCCATGTCCACATGTTTATAATTTCACATAAAAAATTGCTAAAATTCCAGTTGAAATTTTTTCAAAGTCCCTTAAAAATTTTCCAATTTTTGTCCCAATTCTTCCCATTCCCATTGAAACTTTTCAAATCCCTCTCAAAATTGTTGAAATTCTCTTGAAGCTTTTAAAATTCTCTCTAGAATTTTCAAAATCCATGTCCACATGTTTACAATTTCACGTCAAAAAATGGCTAAAATTCCAGTTGAAATTTTTTCAAAGTCCCTTAAAAATTTTCCAATTTTTGCCCCAATTCTTCCCATTCCCATTGAAACTTTTCAAATCCCTCTCCAAATTGTTGAAATTCTATTGAAGCTTTTAAAATTCTCTCTAGAATTTTCAAAATCCATGTCCACATGTTTACAATTTCACGTCAAAAAATTGCTAAAATTCCAGTTGCAATTTTTTCAAAGTCCCTTAAAAATTTTCCAATTTTTGTCCCAATTCTTCCCATTCCCATTGAAACTTTTCAAATCCCTCTCAAAATTGTGGAAATTCTGTTGAAGCTTTTAAAATTCTCTCTAGAATTTTCAAAATCCATGTCCACATGTTTACAATTTCACGTCAAAAAATGGCTAAAATTCCAGTTGAAATTTTTTCAAAGTCCCTTAAAAATTTTCCAATTTTTGCCCCAATTCTTCCCATTCCCATTGAAACTTTTCAAATCCCTCTCAAAATTGTTGAAATTCTGTTGAAGCTTTTAAAATTCTCCCTAGAATTTTCAAAATCTATGTCCACATGTTTACAATTTCACGTCAAAAAATGGCTAAAATTCCAGTTGAAATTTTTTCAAAGTCCCTGAAAAATTTTCCAATTTTTGTCCCAATTCTTCCCATTCCCATTGAAACTTTTCAAATCCCTCTCAAAATTGTTGAAATTCTCTTGAAGCTTTTAAAATTCTCTCTAGAATTTTCAAAATCCATGGCCACATGTTTACAATTTCACGTAAAAAAAAATGCTAAAATTCCAGTTGAAATTTTTTCAAAGTCCCTTAAAAATTTTCCAATTTTTGTCCCAATTCTTCCCATTCCCATTGAAACTTTTCAAATCCCTCTCAAAATTGTTGAAATTCTGTTGAAGCTTTTAAAATTCTCTCTAGAATTTTCAAAATCCATGTCCACATGTTTACAATTTCACATAAAAAATTGCTAAAATTCCAGTTGAAATTTTTTCAAAGTCCCTTAAAAATTTTCCAATTTTTGCCCCAATTCTTCCCATTCCCATTGAAACTTTTCAAATCCCTCTCAAAATTGTTGAAATTCTGTTGAAGCTTTTAAAATTCTCTCTAGAATTTTCAAAATCCATGTCCACATGTTTACAATTTCACGTCAAAAAATGGCTAAAATTCCAGTTGAAATTTTTTCAAAGTCCCTTAAAAATTTTCCAATTTTTGTCCCAATTCTTCCCATTCCCATTGAAACTTTTCAAATCCCTCTCCAAATTGTTGAAATTCTATTGAAGCTTTTAAAATTCTCTCTAGAATTTTCAAAATCCATGTCCACATGTTTACAATTTCACGTCAAAAAATGGCTAAAATTCCAGTTGAATTTTTTTCAAAGTCCCTTAAAAATTTTCCAATTTTTGTCCCAACTCTTCCCATTCCCATTGAAACTTTTCAAATCCCTCTCAAAATTGTTGAAATTCTCTTGAAGCTTTTAAAATTCTCTCTAGAATTTTCAAAATCCATGTCCACATGTTTACAATTTCACGTCAAAAATGGCTAAAATTCCAGTTGAAATTTTTTCAAAGTCCCTTAAAAATTTTCCAATTTTTGTCCCAATTCTTCCCATTCCCATTGAAACTTTTCAAATCCCTCTCCAAATTGTTGAAATTCTCTTGAAGCTTTTAAAATTCTCTCTAGAATTTTCAAAATCCATGTCCACATGTTTACAATTTCACGTCAAAAAATGGCTAAAATTCCAGTTGAAATTTTTTCAAAGTCCCTTAAAAATTTTCCAATTTTTGTCCCAATTCTTCCCATTCCCATTGAAACTTTTCAAATCCCTCTCAAAATTGTTGAAATTCTGTTGAAGCTTTTAAAATTCTCTCTAGAATTTTCAAAATCCATGCCCACATGTTTACAATTTCACGTCAAAAAATGGCTAAAATTCCAGTTGAAATTTTGTCAAAGTCCCTGAAAAATTTTCCAATTTTTGTCCCAATTCTTCCCATTCCCATTGAAACTTTTCAAATCCCTCTCAAAATTGTTGAAATTCTGTTGAAGCTTTTAAAATTCTCTCTAGAATTTTCAAAATCCACTTCAACATTTTTACAATTTCACGTCAAAATTGCTAAAATTCCAGTTGAAATTTTTTCAAAGTCCCTTAAAAATTTTCCAATTTTTGTCCCAATTCTTCCCATTCCCATTGAAACTTTTCAAATCCCTCTCAAAATTGTTGAAATTCTGTTGAAGCTTTTAAAATTCTCTCTAGAATTTTCAAAATCCATGTCCACATGTTTAAAATTTCACGTCAAAAAATGGCTAAAATTCCAGTTGAAATTTTTTCAAAGTCCCTTAAAAATTTTCCAATTTTTGTCCCAATTCTTCCCATTCCCATTGAAACTTTTCAAATCCCTCTCAAAATTGTTGAAATTCTGTTGAAGCTTTTAAAATTCTCTCTAGAATTTTCAAAATCCATGTCCACATGTTTACAATTTCACGTCAAAAAATGGCTAAAATTCCAGTTGAAATTTTTTCAAAGTCCCTTAAAAATTTTCCAATTTTTGCCCCAATTCTTCCCATTCCCATTGAAACTTTTCAAATCCCTCTCCAAATTGTTGAAATTCTATTGAAGCTTTTAAAATTCTCTCTAGAATTTTCAAAATCCATGTCCACATGTTTACAATTTCACGTCAAAAAATGGCTAAAATTCCAGTTGAATTTTTTTCAAAGTCCCTTAAAAATTTTCCAATTTTTGTCCCAATTCTTCCCATTCCCATTGAAACTTTTCAAATCCCTCTCAAAATTGTTGAAATTCTCTTGAAGCTTTTAAAATTCTCTCTAGAATTTTCAAAATCCATGTCCACATGTTTACAATTTCACGTCAAAAATGGCTAAAATTCCAGTTGAAATTTTTTCAAAGTCCCTTAAAAATTTTCCAATTTTTGTCCCAATTCTTCCCATTCCCATTGAAACTTTTCAAATCCCTCTCCAAATTGTTGAAATTCTCTTGAAGCTTTTAAAATTCTCTCTAGAATTTTCAAAATCCATGTCCACATGTTTACAATTTCACGTCAAAAAATGGCTAAAATTCCAGTTGAAATTTTTTCAAAGTCCCTTCAAAATTTTCCAATTTTTGTCCCAATTCTTCCCATTCCCATTGAAACTTTTCAAATCCCTCTCCAAATTGTTGAAATTCTCTTGAAGCTTTTAAAATTCTCTGTAGAATTTTCAAAATCTATGTCCACATGTTTACAATTTCACGTCAAAAAATTGCTAAAATTCCAGTTGCAATTTTGTCAAAGTCCCTGAAAAATTTTCCAATTTTTGTCCCAATTCTTCCCATTCCCATTGAAACTTTTCAAATCCCTCTCAAAATTGTTGAAATTCTCTTGAAGCTTTTAAAATTCTCTCTAGAATTTTCAAAATCCATGTCCACATGTTTACAATTTCACGTCAAAAAATGGCTAAAATTCCAGTTGAAATTTTGTCAAAGTCCCTGAAAAATTTTCCAATTTTTGTCCCAATTCTTCCCATTCCCATTGAAACTTTTCAAATCCCTCTCAAAATTGTTGAAATTCTGTTGAAGCTTTTAAAATTCTCTCTAGAATTTTCAAAATCCACTTCAACATTTTTACAATTTCACGTCAAAATTGCTAAAATTCCAGTTGAAATTTTTTCAAAGTCCCTGAAAAATTTTCCAATTTTTGTCCCAATTCTTCCCATTCCCATTGAAACTTTTCAAATCCCTCTCAAAATTGTTGAAATTCTGTTGAAGCTTTTAAAATTCTCTCTAGAATTTTCAAAATCCATGTCCACATGTTTAAAATTTCACGTCAAAAAATGGCTAAAATTCCAGTTGAAATTTTTTCAACGTCCCTTAAAAATTTTCCAATTTTTGTCCCAATTCTTCCCATTCCCATTGAAACTTTTCAAATCCCTCTCAAAATTGTGGAAATTCTGTTGAAGCTTTTAAAATTCTCTCTAGAATTTTCAAAATCCATGTCCACATGTTTACAATTTCACATAAAAAAATTGCTAAAATTCCAGTTGAAATTTTTTCAAAGTCCCTTAAAAATTTTCCAATTTTTGTCCCAATTCTTCCCATTCCCATTGAAACTTTTCAAATCCCTCTCAAAATTGTGGAAATTCTGTTGAAGCTTTTAAAATTCTCTCTAGAATTTTCAAAATCCATGTCCACATGTTTATAATTTCACATAAAAAAATGGCTAAAATTCCAGTTGAAATTTTTTCAAAGTCCCTTAAAAATTTTCCAATTTTTGTCCCAATTCTTCCCATTCCCATTGAAACTTTTCAAATCCCTCTCAAAATTGTTGAAATTCTCTTGAAGCTTTTAAAATTCTCTCTAGAATTTTCAAAATCCATGTCCACATGTTTATAATTTCACGTCAAAAAATGGCTAAAATTCCAGTTGAAATTTTTTCAAAGTCCCTTAAAAATTTTCCAATTTTTGTCCCAATTCTTCCCATTCCCATTGAAACTTTTCAAATCCCTCTCAAAATTGTGGAAATTCTCTTGAAGCTTTTAAAATTCTCTCTAGAATTTTCAAAATCCATGTCCACATGTTTACAATTTCACGTCAAAAAATTGCTAAAATTCCAGTTGAAATTTTTTCAAAGTCCCTGAAAAATTTTCCAATTTTTGTCCCAATTCTTCCCATTCCTATTGAAACTTTTCAAATCCCTCTCAAAATTGTTGAAATTCTGTTGAAGCTTTTAAAATTCTCTCTAGAATTTTCAAAATCCATGTCCACATGTTTACAATTTCACGTCAAAAAATGGCTAAAATTCCAGTTGAAATTTTTTCAAAGTCCCTTAAAAATTTTCCAATTTTTGTCCCAATTCTTCCCATTCCCATTGAAACTTTTCAAATCCCTCTCAAAATTGTTGAAATTCTCTTGAAGCTTTTAAAATTCTCTCTAGAATTTTCAAAATCCATGTCCACATGTTTACAATTTCACGTCAAAAAATGGCTAAAATTCCAGTTGAAATTTTTTCAAAGTCCCTTCAAAATTTTCCAATTTTTGTCCCAATTCTTCCCATTCCCATTGAAACTTTTCAAATCCCTCTCCAAATTGTTGAAATTCTCTTGAAGCTTTTAAAATTCTCTCTAGAATTTTCAAAATCTATGTCCACATGTTTACAATTTCACGTCAAAAAATTGCTAAAATTCCAGTTGAAATTTTGTCAAAGTCCCTGAAAAATTTTCCAATTTTTGTCCCAATTCTTCCCATTCCCATTGAAACTTTTCAAATCCCTCTCAAAATTGTTGAAATTCTCTTGAAGCTTTTAAAATTCTCTCTAGAATTTTCAAAATCCATGTCCACATGTTTACAATTTCACGTCAAAAAATGGCTAAAATTCCAGTTGAAATTTTGTCAAAGTCCCTGAAAAATTTTCCAATTTTTGTCCCAATTCTTCCCATTCCCATTGAAACTTTTCAAATCCCTCTCAAAATTGTTGAAATTCTGTTGAAGCTTTTAAAATTCTCTCTAGAATTTTCAAAATCCACTTCAACATTTTTACAATTTCACGTCAAAATTGCTAAAATTCCAGTTGAAATTTTTTCAAAGTCCCTTAAAAATTTTCCAATTTTTGTCCCAATTCTTCCCATTCCCATTGAAACTTTTCAAATCCCTCTCAAAATTGTTGAAATTCTGTTGAAGCTTTTAAAATTCTCTCTAGAATTTTCAAAATCCATGTCCACATGTTTAAAATTTCACGTCAAAAAATGGCTAAAATTCCAGTTGAAATTTTTTCAACGTCCCTTAAAAATTTTCCAATTTTTGTCCCAATTCTTCCCATTCCCATTGAAACTTTTCAAATCCCTCTCAAAATTGTGGAAATTCTGTTGAAGCTTTTAAAATTCTCTCTAGAATTTTCAAAATCCATGTCCACATGTTTACAATTTCACATAAAAAAATTGCTAAAATTCCAGTTGAAATTTTTTCAAAGTCCCTTAAAAATTTTCCAATTTTTGTCCCAATTCTTCCCATTCCCATTGAAACTTTTCAAATCCCTCTCAAAATTGTGGAAATTCTGTTGAAGCTTTTAAAATTCTCTCTAGAATTTTCAAAATCCATGTCCACATGTTTATAATTTCACATAAAAAAATGGCTAAAATTCCAGTTGAAATTTTTTCAAAGTCCCTTAAAAATTTTCCAATTTTTGTCCCAATTCTTCCCATTCCCATTGAAACTTTTCAAATCCCTCTCAAAATTGTTGAAATTCTCTTGAAGCTTTTAAAATTCTCTCTAGAATTTTCAAAATCCATGTCCACATGTTTATAATTTCACGTCAAAAAATGGCTAAAATTCCAGTTGAAATTTTTTCAAAGTCCCTTAAAAATTTTCCAATTTTTGTCCCAATTCTTCCCATTCCCATTGAAACTTTTCAAATCCCTCTCAAAATTGTGGAAATTCTCTTGAAGCTTTTAAAATTCTCTCTAGAATTTTCAAAATCCATGTCCACATGTTTACAATTTCACGTCAAAAAATTGCTAAAATTCCAGTTGAAATTTTTTCAAAGTCCCTGAAAAATTTTCCAATTTTTGTCCCAATTCTTCCCATTCCTATTGAAACTTTTCAAATCCCTCTCAAAATTGTTGAAATTCTGTTGAAGCTTTTAAAATTCTCTCTAGAATTTTCAAAATCCATGTCCACATGTTTACAATTTCACGTCAAAAAATGGCTAAAATTCCAGTTGAAATTTTTTCAAAGTCCCTTAAAAATTTTCCAATTTTTGTCCCAATTCTTCCCATTCCCATTGAAACTTTTCAAATCCCTCTCAAAATTGTTGAAATTCTCTTGAAGCTTTTAAAATTCTCTCTAGAATTTTCAAAATCCATGTCCACATGTTTACAATTTCACGTCAAAAAATTGCTAAAATTCCAGTTGAAATTTTTTCAAAGTCCCTGAAAAATTTTCCAATTTTTGTCCCAATTCTTCCCATTCCCATTGAAACTTTTCAAATCCCTCTCAAAATTGTTGAAATTCTGTTGAAGCTTTTAAAATTCTCTCTAGAATTTTCAAAATCCATGTCCACATGTTTACAATTTCACGTCAAAAAATGGCTAAAATTCCAGTTGAAATTTTTTCAAAGTCCCTTAAAAATTTTCCAATTTTTGTCCCAATTCTTCCCATTCCCATTGAAACTTTTCAAATCCCTCTCAAAATTGTTGAAATTCTCTTGAAGCTTTTAAAATTCTCTCTAGAATTTTCAAAATCCATGTCCACATGTTTACAATTTCACGTCAAAAAATGGCTAAAATTCCAGTTGAAATTTTTTCAAAGTCCCTTAAAAATTTTCCAATTTTTGTCCCAATTCTTCCCATTCCCATTGAAACTTTTCAAGTCCCTCTCAAAATTGTGGAAATTCTGTTGAAGCTTTTAAAATTCTCTCTAGAATTTTCAAAATCCATGTCCACATGTTTACAATTTCACGTCAAAAAATGGCTAAAATTCCAGTTGAAATTTTTTCAAAGTCCCTGAAAAATTTTCCAATTTTTGTCCCAATTCTTCCCATTCCCATTGAAACTTTTCAAATCCCTCTCAAAATTGTTGAAATTCTGTTGAAGCTTTTAAAATTCTCTCTAGAATTTTCAAAATCCATGTCCACAGGTTTACAATTTCACGTCAAAAAATGGCTAAAATTCCAGTTGAAATTTTGTCAAAGTCCCTGAAAAATTTTCCAATTTTTGTCCCAATTCTTCCCATTCCCATTGAAACTTTTCAAATCCCTCTCAAAATTGTTGAAATTCTGTTGAAGCTTTTAAAATTCTCTCTAGAATTTTCAAAATCCACTTCAACATTTTTACAATTTCACGTCAAAATTGCTAAAATTCCAGTTGAAATTTTTTCAAAGTCCCTTAAAAATTTTCCAATTTTTGTCCCAATTCTTCCCATTCCCACTGAAACTTTTCAAATCCCTCTCAAAATTGTTGAAATTCTGTTGAAGCTTTTAAAATTCTCTCTAGAATTTTCAAAATCCATGTCCACATGTTTACAATTTCACGTCAAAAAATGGCTAAAATTCCAGTTGAAATTTTTTCAGTCCCTTAAAAATTTTCCAATTTTTGTCCCAATTCTTCCCATTCCCATTGAAACTTTTCAAATCCCTCTCAAAATTGTTGAAATTCTCTTGAAGCTTTTAAAATTCTCTCTAGAATTTTCAAAATCCATGGCCACATGTTTACAATTTCACGTCAAAAAATTGCTAAAATTCCAGTTGAAATTTTTTCAAAGTCCCTTAAAAATTTTCCAATTTTTGTCTCAATTCTTCCCATTCCCATTGAAACTTTTCAAATCCCTCTCAAAATTGTGGAAATTCTGTTGAAGCTTTTAAAATTCTCTCTAG
Organism: Streptopelia decaocto; assembly: GCF_964273445.1. Taxonomy (NCBI): domain Eukaryota; kingdom Metazoa; phylum Chordata; class Aves; order Columbiformes; family Columbidae; genus Streptopelia; species Streptopelia decaocto. The sequence continues at coordinate 27,544 of NW_028116249.1, forward strand.
AATTTTCAAAATCCATGTCCACATGTTTACAATTTCACGTCAAAAAATGGCTAAAATTCCAGTTGCAATTTTTTCAAAGTCCCTGAAAAATTTTCCAATTTTTGTCCCAATTCTTCCCATTCCCATTGAAACTTTTCAAATCCCTCTCCAAATCGTTGAAATTCTGTTGAAGCTTTTAAAATTCTCTCTAGAATTTTCAAAATCCACTTCAACATTTTTACAATTTCACGTCAAAATTGCTAAAATTCCAGTTGAAATTTTTTCAAAGTCCCTTAAAAATTTTCCAATTTTTGTCCCAATTCTTCCCATTCCCATTGAAACTTTTCAAATCCCTCTCAAAATTGTTGAAATTCTCTTGAAGCTTTTAAAATTCTCTCTAGAATTTTCAAAATCCATGTCCACATGTTTAAAATTTCACGTCAAAAAATGGCTAAAATTCCAGTTGAAATTTTTTCAACGTCCCTTAAAAATTTTCCAATTTTTGTCCCAATTCTTCCCATTCCCATTGAAACTTTTCAAATCCCTCTCAAAATTGTTGAAATTCTGTTGAAGCTTTTAAAATTCTCTCTAGAATTTTCAAAATCGATGGCCACATGTTTACAATTTCACGTCAAAAAATTGCTAAAATTCCAGTTGAAATTTTTTCAAAGTCCCTGAAAAATTTTCCAATTTTTGTCCCAATTCTTCCCATTCCCATTGAAACTTTTCAAATCCCTCTCAAAATTGTTGAAATTCTGTTGAAGCTTTTAAAATTCTCTCTAGAATTTTCAAAATCCATGTCCACATGTTTACAATTTCACATAAAAAAATTGCTAAAATTCCAGTTGAAATTTTTTCAAAGTCCCTTAAAAATTTTCCAATTTTTGTCCCAATTCTTCCCATTCCCATTGAAACTTTTCAAATCCCTCTCAAAATTGTGGAAATTCTGTTGAAGCTTTTAAAATTCTCTCTAGAATTTTCAAAATCCATGTCCACATGTTTATAATTTCACATAAAAAAATGGCTAAAATTCCAGTTGAAATTTTTTCAAAGTCCCTTAAAAATTTTCCAATTTTTGTCCCAATTCTTCCCATTCCCATTGAAACTTTTCAAATCCCTCTCAAAATTGTTGAAATTCTCTTGAAGCTTTTAAAATTCTCTCTAGAATTTTCAAAATCCATGTCCACATGTTTATAATTTCACGTCAAAAAATGGCTAAAATTCCAGTTGAAATTTTTTCAAAGTCCCTTAAAAATTTTCCAATTTTTGTCCCAATTCTTCCCATTCCCATTGAAACTTTTCAAATCCCTCTCAAAATTGTGGAAATTCTCTTGAAGCTTTTAAAATTCTCTCTAGAATTTTCAAAATCCATGTCCACATGTTTACAATTTCACGTCAAAAAATTGCTAAAATTCCAGTTGAAATTTTTTCAAAGTCCCTGAAAAATTTTCCAATTTTTGTCCCAATTCTTCCCATTCCTATTGAAACTTTTCAAATCCCTCTCAAAATTGTTGAAATTCTGTTGAAGCTTTTAAAATTCTCTCTAGAATTTTCAAAATCCATGTCCACATGTTTACAATTTCACGTCAAAAAATGGCTAAAATTCCAGTTGAAATTTTTTCAAAGTCCCTTAAAAATTTTCCAATTTTTGTCCCAATTCTTCCCATTCCCATTGAAACTTTTCAAATCCCTCTCAAAATTGTTGAAATTCTCTTGAAGCTTTTAAAATTCTCTCTAGAATTTTCAAAATCCATGTCCACATGTTTACAATTTCACGTCAAAAAATTGCTAAAATTCCAGTTGAAATTTTTTCAAAGTCCCTGAAAAATTTTCCAATTTTTGTCCCAATTCTTCCCATTCCCATTGAAACTTTTCAAATCCCTCTCCAAATTGTTGAAATTCTGTTGAAGCTTTTAAAATTCTCTCTAGAATTTTCAAAATCCATGTCCACATGTTTACAATTTCACGTCAAAAAATGGCTAAAATTCCAGTTGAAATTTTTTCAAAGTCCCTTAAAAATTTTCCAATTTTTGTCCCAATTCTTCCCATTCCCATTGAAACTTTTCAAATCCCTCTCAAAATTGTTGAAATTCTCTTGAAGCTTTTAAAATTCTCTCTAGAATTTTCAAAATCCATGTCCACATGTTTACAATTTCACGTCAAAAAATGGCTAAAATTCCAGTTGAAATTTTTTCAAAGTCCCTTAAAAATTTTCCAATTTTTGTCCCAATTCTTCCCATTCCCATTGAAACTTTTCAAGTCCCTCTCAAAATTGTGGAAATTCTGTTGAAGCTTTTAAAATTCTCTCTAGAATTTTCAAAATCCATGTCCACATGTTTACAATTTCACGTCAAAAAATGGCTAAAATTCCAGTTGAAATTTTTTCAAAGTCCCTGAAAAATTTTCCAATTTTTGTCCCAATTCTTCCCATTCCCATTGAAACTTTTCAAATCCCTCTCAAAATTGTTGAAATTCTGTTGAAGCTTTTAAAATTCTCTCTAGAATTTTCAAAATCCATGTCCACAGGTTTACAATTTCACGTCAAAAAATGGCTAAAATTCCAGTTGAAATTTTGTCAAAGTCCCTGAAAAATTTTCCAATTTTTGTCCCAATTCTTCCCATTCCCATTGAAACTTTTCAAATCCCTCTCAAAATTGTTGAAATTCTGTTGAAGCTTTTAAAATTCTCTCTAGAATTTTCAAAATCCACTTCAACATTTTTACAATTTCACGTCAAAATTGCTAAAATTCCAGTTGAAATTTTTTCAAAGTCCCTTAAAAATTTTCCAATTTTTGTCCCAATTCTTCCCATTCCCACTGAAACTTTTCAAATCCCTCTCAAAATTGTTGAAATTCTGTTGAAGCTTTTAAAATTCTCTCTAGAATTTTCAAAATCCATGTCCACATGTTTACAATTTCACGTCAAAAAATGGCTAAAATTCCAGTTGAAATTTTTTCAAAGTCCCTTAAAAATTTTCCAATTTTTGTCCCAATTCTTCCCATTCCTATTGAAACTTTTCAAATCCCTCTCAAAATTGTTGAAATTCTGTTGAAGCTTTTAAAATTCTCTCTAGAATTTTCAAAATCCATGTCCACATGTTTACAATTTCACGTCAAAAAATGGCTAAAATTCCAGTTGAAATTTTTTCAAAGTCCCTTAAAAATTTTCCAATTTTTGTCCCAATTCTTCCCATTCCCATTGAAACTTTTCAAATCCCTCTCAAAATTGTTGAAATTCTCTTGAAGCTTTTAAAATTCTCTCTAGAATTTTCAAAATCCATGTCCACATGTTTACAATTTCACGTCAAAAAATTGCTAAAATTCCAGTTGAAATTTTTTCAAAGTCCCTGAAAAATTTTCCAATTTTTGTCCCAATTCTTCCCATTCCCATTGAAACTTTTCAAATCCCTCTCAAAATTGTTGAAATTCTGTTGAAGCTTTTAAAATTCTCTCTAGAATTTTCAAAATCCATGTCCACATGTTTACAATTTCACGTCAAAAAATGGCTAAAATTCCAGTTGAAATTTTTTCAAAGTCCCTTAAAAATTTTCCAATTTTTGTCCCAATTCTTCCCATTCCCATTGAAACTTTTCAAATCCCTCTCAAAATTGTTGAAATTCTCTTGAAGCTTTTAAAATTCTCTCTAGAATTTTCAAAATCCATGTCCACATGTTTACAATTTCACGTCAAAAAATGGCTAAAATTCCAGTTGAAATTTTTTCAAAGTCCCTTAAAAATTTTCCAATTTTTGTCCCAATTCTTCCCATTCCCATTGAAACTTTTCAAGTCCCTCTCAAAATTGTGGAAATTCTGTTGAAGCTTTTAAAATTCTCTCTAGAATTTTCAAAATCCATGTCCACATGTTTACAATTTCACGTCAAAAAATGGCTAAAATTCCAGTTGAAATTTTTTCAAAGTCCCTGAAAAATTTTCCAATTTTTGTCCCAATTCTTCCCATTCCCATTGAAACTTTTCAAATCCCTCTCAAAATTGTTGAAATTCTGTTGAAGCTTTTAAAATTCTCTCTAGAATTTTCAAAATCCATGTCCACAGGTTTACAATTTCACGTCAAAAAATGGCTAAAATTCCAGTTGAAATTTTGTCAAAGTCCCTGAAAAATTTTCCAATTTTTGTCCCAATTCTTCCCATTCCCATTGAAACTTTTCAAATCCCTCTCAAAATTGTTGAAATTCTGTTGAAGCTTTTAAAATTCTCTCTAGAATTTTCAAAATCCACTTCAACATTTTTACAATTTCACGTCAAAATTGCTAAAATTCCAGTTGAAATTTTTTCAAAGTCCCTGAAAAATTTTCCAATTTTTGTCCCAATTCTTCCCATTCCCACTGAAACTTTTCAAATCCCTCTCAAAATTGTTGAAATTCTGTTGAAGCTTTTAAAATTCTCTCTAGAATTTTCAAAATCCATGTCCACATGTTTACAATTTCACGTCAAAAAATGGCTAAAATTCCAGTTGAAATTTTTTCAGTCCCTTAAAAATTTTCCAATTTTTGTCCCAATTCTTCCCATTCCCATTGAAACTTTTCAAATCCCTCTCAAAATTGTTGAAATTCTCTTGAAGCTTTTAAAATTCTCTCTAGAATTTTCAAAATCCATGGCCACATGTTTACAATTTCACGTCAAAAAATTGCTAAAATTCCAGTTGAAATTTTTTCAAAGTCCCTTAAAAATTTTCCAATTTTTGTCTCAATTCTTCCCATTCCCATTGAAACTTTTCAAATCCCTCTCAAAATTGTGGAAATTCTGTTGAAGCTTTTAAAATTCTCTCTAGAATTTTCAAAATCCATGTCCACATGTTTACAATTTCACGTCAAAAAATGGCTAAAATTCCAGTTGCAATTTTTTCAAAGTCCCTGAAAAATTTTCCAATTTTTGTCCCAATTCTTCCCATTCCCATTGAAACTTTTCAAATCCCCCTCCAAATCGTTGAAATTCTGTTGAAGCTTTTAAAATTCTCTCTAGAATTTTCAAAATCCATGTCCACATGTTTACAATTTCACGTCAAAAAATGGCTAAAATTCCAGTTGAAATTTTTTCAAAGTCCCTGAAAAATTTTCCAATTTTTGTCCCAATTCTTCCCATTCCCATTGAAACTTTTCAAATCCCTCTCAAAATTGTTGAAATTCTGTTGAAGCTTTTAAAATTCTCTCTAGAATTTTCAAAATCCATGGCCACATGTTTACAATTTCACGTTAAAAAATTGCTAAAATTCCAGTTGCAATTTTTTCAAAGTCCCTTAAAAATTTTCCAATTTTTGTCCCAATTCTTCCCATTCCCATTGAAACTTTTCAAATCCCTCTCCAAATTGTTGAAATTCTGTTGAAGCTTTTAAAATTCTCTCTAGAATTTTCAAAATCCATGTCCACATGTTTACAATTTCACGTCAAAAAATGGCTAAAATTCCAGTTGAAATTTTTTCAAAGTCCCTGAAAAATTTTCCAATTTTTGTCCCAATTCTTCCCATTCCCATTGAAACTTTTCAAATCCCTCTCAAAATTGTTGAAATTCTCTTGAAGCTTTTAAAATTCTCTCTAGAATTTTCAAAATCCATGGCCACATGTTTACAATTTCACGTCAAAAAATTGGTAAAATTCCAGTTGAAATTTTTTCAAAGTCCCTTAAAAATTTTCCAATTTTTGTCCCAATTCTTCCCATTCCCATTGAAACTCTTCAAATCCCTCTCAAAATTGTTGAAATTCTGTTGAAGCTTTTAAAATTCTCTCTAGAATTTTCAAAATCCACTTCAACATTTTTACAATTTCACGTCAAAAAAAATGCTAAAATTCCAGTTGAAATTTTTTCAAAGTCCCTGAAAAATTTTCCAATTTTTGTCCCAATTCTTCCCATTCCCATTGAAACTTTTCAAATCCCTCTCAAAATTGTTGAAATTCTGTTGAAGCTTTTAAAATTCTCTCTAGAATTTTCAAAATCCATGTCCACATGTTTACAATTTCACGTCAAAAAATTGGAAAATTCCAGTTGAAATTTTTTAAAGTCCCTTAAAAATTTTCCAATTTTTGTCCCAATTCTTCCCATTCCCATTGAAACTTTTCAAATCCCTCTCAAGATTGTTGAAATTCTGTTGAAGCTTTTAAAATTCTCTCTAGAATTTTCAAAATCCATGTCCACATGTTTATAATTTCACATAAAAAATTGCTAAAATTCCAGTTGAAATTTTTTCAAAGTCCCTGAAAAATTTTCCAATTTTTGTCCCAATTCTTCCCATTCCCATTGAAACTTTTCAAATCCCTCTCAAAATTGTTGAAATTCTGTTGAAGCTTTTAAAATTCTCTCTAGACTTTTCAAAATCCATGTCCACATGTTTACAATTTCACGTCAAAAAATTGCTAAAATTCCAGTTGAAATTTTTTCAAAGTCCCTGAAAAATTTTCCAATTTTTGTCCCAATTCTTCCCATTCCCATTGAAACTTTTCAAATCCCTCTCAAAATTGTTGAAATTCTGTTGAAGCTTTTAAAATTCTCTCTAGAATTTTCAAAATCCATGTCCACATGTTTATAATTTCACGTCAAAAAATGGCTAAAATTCCAGTTGAAATTTTTTCAAAGT
>NW_028116248.1:0-31620 GCF_964273445.1 Streptopelia decaocto
AGAATTTTCAAAATCCATGTCCACATGTTTACAATTTCACGTCAAAAAATGGCTAAAATTCCAGTTGAAATTTTTTCAAAGTCCCTTAAAAATTTTCCAATTTTTGTCCCAATTCTTCCATTCCCATTGAAACTTTTCAAATCCCTCTCAAAATTGTTGAAATTCTCTTGAAGCTTTTAAAATTCTCTCTAGAATTTTCAAAATCCATGTCCACATGTTTACAATTTCACGTCAAAAAATGGCTAAAATTCCAGTTGATATTTTTTCAAAGTCCCTTAAAATTTTCCAATTTTTGTCCCAATTCTTCCCATTCCCATTGAAACTTTTCAAATCCCTCTCAAAATTGTTGAAATTCTCTTGAAGCTTTTAAAATTCTCTCTAGAATTTTCAAAATCCATGGCCACATGTTTACAATTTCACATAAAAAAATGGCTAAAATTCCAGTTGAAATTTTTTCAAAGTCCCTTAAAAATTTTCCAATTTTTGTCCCAATTCTTCCCATTCCCATTGAAACTTTTCAAATCCCTCTCAAAATTGTTGAAATTCTGTTGAAGCTTTTAAAATTCTCTCTAGAATTTTCAAAATCCATGTCCACATGTTTACAATTTCACGTCAAAAAATGGCTAAAATTCCAGTTGAAATTTTTTCAGAGTCCCTTAAAAATTTTCCAATTTTTGTCCCAATTCTTCCCATTCCCATTGAAACTTTTCAAATCCCTCTCAAAATTGTTGAAATTCTGTTGAAGCTTTTAAAATTCTCTCTAGAATTTTCAAAATCCATGTCCACATGTTTACAATTTCACGTCAAAAATGGCTAAAATTCCAGTTGAAATTTTTTCAAAGTCCCTGAAAAATTTTCCCATTTTTGTCCCAATTCTTCCCATTCCCATTGAAACTTTTCAAATCCCTCTCAAAATTGTTGAAATTCTGTTGAAGCTTTTAAAATTCTCTCTAGAATTTTCAAAATCCATGTCCACATGTTTACAATTTCACGTCAAAAAATGGCTAAAATTCCAGTTGAAATTTTTTCAAAGTCCCTTAAAAATTTTCCAATTTTTGTCCCAATTCTTCCATTCCCATTGAAACTTTTCAAATCCCTCTCAAAATTGTTGAAATTCTCTTGAAGCTTTTAAAATTCTCTCTAGAATTTTCAAAATCCATGGCCACATGTTTACAATTTCACATAACAAAATGGCTAAAATTCCAGTTGAAATTTTTTCAAAGTCCCTTAAAAATTTTCCAATTTTTGTCCCAATTCTTCCCATTCCCATTGAAACTTTTCAAATCCCTCTCAAAATTGTTGAAATTCTGTTGAAGCTTTTAAAATTCTCTCTAGAATTTTCAAAATCCATGTCCACATGTTTACAATTTCACGTCAAAAAATGGCTAAAATTCCAGTTGAAATTTTTTCAAAGTCCCTTAAAAATTTTCCAATTTTTGTCCCAATTCTTCCCATTCCCATTGAAACTTTTCAAATCCCTCTCAAAATTGTTGAAATTCTGTTGAAGCTTTTAAAATTCTCTCTAGAATTTTCAAAATCCATGGCCACATGTTTACAATTTCACGTCAAAAAATGGCTAAAATTCCAGTTGAAATTTTTTCAAAGTCCCTTAAAAATTTTCCAATTTTTGTCCCAATTCTTCCCATTCCCATTGAAACTTTTCAAATCCCTCTCAAAATTGTTGAAATTCTCTTGAAGCTTTTAAAATTCTCTCTAGAATTTTCAAAATCCATGGCCACATGTTTACAATTTCACGTCAAAAAATGGCTAAAATTCCAGTTGATATTTTTTCAAAGTCCCTTAAAAATTTTCCAATTTTTGTCCCAATTCTTCCCATTCCCATTGAAACTTTTCAAATCCCTCTCAAAATTGTTGAAATTCTCTTGAAGCTTTTAAAATTCTCTCTAGAATTTTCAAAATCCATGTCCACATGTTTACAATTTCACGTCAAAAATGGCTAAAATTCCAGTTGAAATTTTTTCAAAGTCCCTTAAAAATTTTCCAATTTTTGTCCCAATTCTTCCCATTCCCATTGAAACTTTTCAAATCCCTCTCAAAATTGTTGAAATTCTCTTGAAGCTTTTAAAATTCTCTCTAGAATTTTCAAAATCCATGGCCACATGTTTACAATTTCACGTCAAAAAATGGCTAAAATTCCAGTTGAAATTTTTTCAGAGTCCCTTAAAAATTTTCCAATTTTTGTCCCAATTCTTCCCATTCCCATTGAAACTTTTCAAATCCCTCTCAAAATTGTGGAAATTCTCTTGAAGCTTTTAAAATTCTCTCTAGAATTTTCAAAATCCATGTCCACATGTTTACAATTTCACGTCAAAAAATGGCTAAAATTCCAGTTGAAATTTTTTCAAAGTCCCTTAAAAATTTTCCAATTTTGTCCCAATTCTTCCCATTCCCATTGAAACTTTTCAAATCCCTCTCAAAATTGTGGAAATTCTGTTGAAGCTTTTAAAATTCTCTCTAGAATTTTCAAAATCCATGTCCACATGTTTACAATTTCACGTCAAAAAATGGCTAAAATTCCAGTTGAAATTTTTTCAAAGTCCCTTAAAAATTTTCCCATTTTTGTCCCAATTCTTCCCATTCCCATTGAAACTTTTCAAATCCCTCTCAAAATTGTGGAAATTCTGTTGAAGCTTTTAAAATTCTCTCTAGAATTTTCAAAATCCATGTCCACATGTTTACAATTTCACGTCAAAAAATGGCTAAAATGCCAGTTGAAATTTTTTCAAAGTCCCTTAAAAATTTTCCAATTTTTGTCCCAATTCTTCCCATTCCCATTGAAACTTTTCAAATCCCTCTCAAAATTGTTGAAATTCTGTTGAAGCTTTTAAAATTCTCTCTAGAATTTTCAAAATCCATGGCCACATGTTTACAATTTCACGTCAAAAAATGGCTAAAATTCCAGTTGATATTTTTTCAAAGTCCCTTAAAAATTTTCCAATTTTTGTCCCAATTCTTCCCATTCCCATTGAAACTTTTCAAATCCCTCTCAAAATTGTTGAAATTCTCTTGAAGCTTTTAAAATTCTCTCTAGAATTTTCAAAATCCATGTCCACATGTTTACAATTTCACGTCAAAAATGGCTAAAATTCCAGTTGAAATTTTTTCAAAGTCCCTTAAAAATTTTCCAATTTTTGTCCCAATTCTTCCCATTCCCATTGAAACTTTTCAAATCCCTCTCAAAATTGTTGAAATTCTCTTGAAGCTTTTAAAATTCTCTCTAGAATTTTCAAAATCCATGGCCACATGTTTACAATTTCACGTCAAAAAATGGCTAAAATTCCAGTTGAAATTTTTTCAGAGTCCCTTAAAAATTTTCCAATTTTTGTCCCAATTCTTCCCATTCCCATTGAAACTTTTCAAATCCCTCTCAAAATTGTGGAAATTCTCTTGAAGCTTTTAAAATTCTCTCTAGAATTTTCAAAATCCATGTCCACATGTTTACAATTTCACGTCAAAAAATGGCTAAAATTCCAGTTGAAATTTTTTCAAAGTCCCTTAAAAATTTTCCAATTTTTGTCCCAATTCTTCCCATTCCCATTGAAACTTTTCAAATCCCTCTCAAAATTGTGGAAATTCTGTTGAAGCTTTTAAAATTCTCTCTAGAATTTTCAAAATCCATGGCCACATGTTTACAATTTCACGTCAAAAAATGGCTAAAATTCCAGTTGAAATTTTTTCAAAGTCCCTTAAAAATTTTCCCATTTTTGTCCCAATTCTTCCCATTCCCATTGAAACTTTTCAAATCCCTCTCAAAATTGTGGAAATTCTGTTGAAGCTTTTAAAATTCTCTCTAGAATTTTCAAAATCCATGTCCACATGTTTACAATTTCACGTCAAAAAATGGCTAAAATGCCAGTTGAAATTTTTTCAAAGTCCCTTAAAAATTTTCCAATTTTTGTCCCAATTCTTCCCATTCCCATTGAAACTTTTCAAATCCCTCTCAAAATTGTTGAAATTCTGTTGAAGCTTTTAAAATTCTCTCTAGAATTTTCAAAATCCATGTCCACATGTTTACAATTTCACGTCAAAAAATGGCTAAAATTCCAGTTGAAATTTTTTCAAAGTCCCTTAAAAATTTTCCAATTTTTGTCCCAATTCTTCCCATTCCCATTGAAACTTTTCAAATCCCTCTCAAAATTGTTGAAATTCTCTTGAAGCTTTTAAAATTCTCTCTAGAATTTTCAAAATCCATGTCCACATGTTTACAATTTCACGTCAAAAAATGGCTAAAATTCCAGTTGAAATTTTTTCAAAGTCCCTTAAAAATTTTCCAATTTTTGTCCCAATTCTTCCCATTCCCATTGAAACTTTTCAAATCCCTCTCAAAATTGTTGAAATTCTCTTGAAACTTTTAAAATTCTCTCTAGAATTTTTAAAATCCATGGCCACATGTTTACAATTTCACGTCAAAAAATGGCTAAAATGCCAGTTGAAATTTTTTCAGAGTCCCTTAAAAATTTTCCAATTTTTGTCCCAATTCTTCCCATTCCCATTGAAACTTTTCAAATCCCTCTCAAAATTGTGGAAATTCTGTTGAAGCTTTTAAAATTCTCTCTAGAATTTTCAAAATCCATGTCCACATGTTTACAATTTCACGTCAAAAAATGGCTAAAATTCCAGTTGAAATTTTTTCAAAGTCCCTTAAAAATTTTCCAATTTTTGTCCCAATTCTTCCATTCCCATTGAAACTTTTCAAATCCCTCTCAAAATTGTTGAAATTCTCTTGAAGCTTTTAAAATTCTCTCTAGAATTTTCAAAATCCATGGCCACATGTTTACAATTTCACGTCAAAAAATGGCTAAAATTCCAGTTGATATTTTTTCAAAGTCCCTTAAAAATTTTCCTATTTTTGTCCCAATTCTTCCCATTCCCATTGAAACTTTTCAAATCCCCTCTCAAAATTGTTGAAATTCTCTTGAAGCTTTTAAAATTCTCTCTAGAATTTTCAAAATCCATGGCCACATGTTTACAATTTCACGTCAAAAAATGGCTAAAATTCCAGTTGAAATTTTTTCAAAGTCCCTTAAAAATTTTCCAATTTTTGTCCCAATTCTTCCCATTCCCATTGAAACTTTTCAAATCCCTCTCAAAATTGTTGAAATTCTGTTGAAGCTTTTAAAATTCTCTCTAGAATTTTCAAAATCCATGGCCACATGTTTACAATTTCACGTCAAAAAATGGCTAAAATTCCAGTTGAAATTTTTTCAGAGTCCCTTAAAAATTTTCCAATTTTTGTCCCAATTCTTCCCATTCCCATTGAAACTTTTCAAATCCCTCTCAAAATTGTTGAAATTCTGTTGAAGCTTTTAAAATTCTCTCTAGAATTTTCAAAATCCATGTCCACATGTTTACAATTTCACGTCAAAAAATGGCTAAAATTCCAGTTGAAATTTTTTTCAAAGTCCCTTAAAAATTTTCCAATTTTTGTCCCAATTCTTCCCATTCCCATTGAAACTTTTCAAATCCCTCTCAAAATTGTGGAAATTCTGTTGAAGCTTTTAAAATTCTCTCTAGAATTTTCAAAATCCATGTCCACATGTTTACAATTTCACGTCAAAAAATGGCTAAAATTCCAGTTGAAATTTTTTCAAAGTCCCTTAAAATTTTCCCATTTTTGTCCCAATTCTTCCCATTCCCATTGAAACTTTTCAAATCCCTCTCAAAATTGTTGAAATTCTGTTGAAGCTTTTAAAATTCTCTCTAGAATTTTCAAAATCCATGGCCACATGTTTACAATTTCACGTCAAAAAATGGCTAAAATTCCAGTTGAAATTTTTTCAAAGTCCCTTAAAAATTTTCCAATTTTTGTCCCAATTCTTCCCATTCCCATTGAAACTTTTCAAATCCCTCTCAAAATTGTTGAAATTCTCTTGAAGCTTTTAAAATTCTCTCTAGAATTTTCAAAATCCATGGCCACATGTTTACAATTTCACGTCAAAAAATGGCTAAAATTCCAGTTGATATTTTTTCAAAGTCCCTTAACAATTTTCCAATTTTTGTCCCAATTCTTCCCATTCCCATTGAAACTTTTCAAATCCCTCTCAAAATTGTTGAAATTCTCTTGAAGCTTTTAAAATTCTCTCTAGAATTTTCAAAATCCATGTCCACATGTTTACAATTTCACGTCAAAAAATGGCTAAAATTCCAGTTGAAATTTTTTCAAAGTCCTTAAAAATTTTCCAATTTTTGTCCCAATTCTTCCCATTCCCATTGAAACTTTTCAAATCCCTCTCAAAATTGTTGAAATTCTCTTGAAGCTTTTAAAATTCTCTCTAGAATTTTCAAAATCCATGGCCACATGTTTACAATTTCACGTCAAAAAATGGCTAAAATTCCAGTTGAAATTTTTTCAGAGTCCCTTAAAAATTTTCCAATTTTTGTCCCAATTCTTCCCATTCCCATTGAAACTTTTCAAATCCCTCTCAAAATTGTGGAAATTCTCTTGAAGCTTTTAAAATTCTCTCTAGAATTTTCAAAATCCATGTCCACATGTTTACAATTTCACGTCAAAAAATGGCTAAAATTCCAGTTGAAATTTTTTCAAAAGTCCCTTAAAAATTTTCCCATTTTTGTCCCAATTCTTCCCATTCCCATTGAAACTTTTCAAATCCCTCTCAAAATTGTGGAAATTCTGTTGAAGCTTTTAAAATTCTCTCTAGAATTTTCAAAATCCATGTCCACATGTTTACAATTTCACGTCAAAAAATGGCTAAAATTCCAGTTGAAATTTTTTCAAAGTCCCTGAAAAATTTTCCAATTTTTGTCCCAATTCTTCCCATTCCCATTGAAACTTTTCAAATCCCTCTCAAAATTGTTGAAATTCTCTTGAAGCTTTTAAAATTCTCTCTAGAATTTTCAAAATCCATGGCCACATGTTTACAATTTCACGTCAAAAAATGGCTAAAATTCCAGTTGATATTTTTTCAAAGTCCCTTAAAAATTTTCCTATTTTTGTCCCAATTCTTCCATTCCCATTGAAACTTTTCAAATCCCTCTCAAAATTGTTGAAATTCTCTTGAAGCTTTTAAAATTCTCTCTAGAATTTTCAAAATCCATGTCCACATGTTTACAATTTCACGTCAAAAAATGGCTAAAATTCCAGTTGAAATTTTTTCAAAGTCCCTTAAAAATTTTCCAATTTTTGTCCCAATTCTTCCCATTCCCATTGAAACTTTTCAAATCCCTCTCAAAATTGTTGAAATTCTGTTGAAGCTTTTAAAATTCTCTCTAGAATTTTCAAAATCCATGGCCACATGTTTACAATTTCACGTCAAAAAATGGCTAAAATTCCAGTTGAAATTTTTTCAAAGTCCCTTAAAAATTTTCCAATTTTTGTCCCAATTCTTCCCATTCCCATTGAAACTTTTCAAATCCCTCTCAAAATTGTTGAAATTCTGTTGAAGCTTTTAAAATTCTCTCTAGAATTTTCAAAATCCATGTCCACATGTTTACAATTTCACGTCAAAAAATGGCTAAAATTCCAGTTGAAATTTTTTCAGAGTCCCTTAAAAATTTTCCCATTTTTGTCCCAATTCTTCCCATTCCCATTGAAACTTTTCAAATCCCTCTCAAAATTGTGGAAATTCTGTTGAAGCTTTTAAAATTCTCTCTAGAATTTTCAAAATCCATGTCCACATGTTTACAATTTCACGTCAAAAAATGGCTAAAATTCCAGTTGAAATTTTTTCAAAGTCCCTTAAAAATTTTCCCATTTTTGTCCCAATTCTTCCCATTCCCATTGAAACTTTTCAAATCCCTCTCAAAATTGTTGAAATTCTGTTGAAGCTTTTAAAATTCTCTCTAGAATTTTCAAAATCCATGGCCACATGTTTACAATTTCACGTCAAAAAATGGCTAAAATTCCAGTTGAAATTTTTTCAAAGTCCCTTAAAAATTTTCCAATTTTTGTCCCAATTCTTCCCATTCCCATTGAAACTTTTCAAATCCCTCTCAAAATTGTTGAAATTCTGTTGAAGCTTTTAAAATTCTCTCTAGAATTTTCAAAATCCATGGCCACATGTTTACAATTTCACGTCAAAAAATGGCTAAAATTCCAGTTGATATTTTTTCAAAGTCCCTTAAAAATTTTCCAATTTTTGTCCCAATTCTTCCCATTCCCATTGAAACTTTTCAAATCCCTCTCAAAATTGTTGAAATTCTCTTGAAGCTTTTAAAATTCTCTCTAGAATTTTCAAAATCCATGTCCACATGTTTACAATTTCACGTCAAAAAATGGCTAAAATTCCAGTTGAAATTTTTTCAAAGTCCCTTAAAAATTTTCCAATTTTTGTCCCAATTCTTCCCATTCCCATTGAAACTTTTCAAATCCCTCTCAAAATTGTTGAAATTCTCTTGAAGCTTTTAAAATTCTCTCTAGAATTTTCAAAATCCATGGCCACATGTTTACAATTTCACGTCAAAAAATGGCTAAAATTCCAGTTGAAATTTTTTCAGAGTCCCTTAAAAATTTTCCAATTTTTGTCCCAATTCTTCCCATTCCCATTGAAACTTTTCAAATCCCTCTCAAAATTGTGGAAATTCTCTTGAAGCTTTTAAAATTCTCTCTAGAATTTTCAAAATCCATGTCCACATGTTTACAATTTCACGTCAAAAAATGGCTAAAATTCCAGTTGAAATTTTTTCAAAGTCCCTTAAAAATTTTCCAATTTTTGTCCCAATTCTTCCCATTCCCATTGAAACTTTTCAAATCCCTCTCAAAATTGTGGAAATTCTGTTGAAGCTTTTAAAATTCTCTCTAGAATTTTCAAAATCCATGTCCACATGTTTACAATTTCACGTCAAAAAATGGCTAAAATTCCAGTTGAAATTTTTTCAAAGTCCCTTAAAAATTTTCCCATTTTTGTCCCAATTCTTCCCATTCCCATTGAAACTTTTCAAATCCCTCTCAAAATTGTGGAAATTCTCTTGAAGCTTTTAAAATTCTCTCTAGAATTTTCAAAATCCATGTCCACATGTTTACAATTTCACGTCAAAAAATGGCTAAAATTCCAGTTGAAATTTTTTTCAAAGTCCCTTAAAAATTTTCCAATTTTTGTCCCAATTCTTCCCATTCCCATTGAAACTTTTCAAATCCCTCTCAAAATTGTGGAAATTCTGTTGAAGCTTTAAAATTCTCTCTAGAATTTTCAAATCCATGTCCACATGTTTACAATTTCACGTCAAAAAATGGCTAAAATTCCAGTTGAAATTTTTTCAAAGTCCCTTAAAAATTTTCCCATTTTTGTCCCAATTCTTCCCATTCCCATTGAAACTTTTCAAATCCCTCTCAAAATTGTGGAAATTCTGTTGAAGCTTTTAAAATTCTCTCTAGAATTTTCAAAATCCATGTCCACATGTTTACAATTTCACGTCAAAAAATGGCTAAAATGCCAGTTGAAATTTTTTCAAAGTCCCTTAAAAATTTTCCAATTTTTGTCCCAATTCTTCCCATTCCCATTGAAACTTTTCAAATCCCTCTCAAAATTGTTGAAATTCTGTTGAAGCTTTTAAAATTCTCTCTAGAATTTTCAAAATCCATGTCCACATGTTTACAATTTCACGTCAAAAAATGGCTAAAATTCCAGTTGAAATTTTTTCAAAGTCCCTTAAAAATTTTCCAATTTTGTCCCAATTCTTCCCATTCCCATTGAAACTTTTCAAATCCCTCTCAAAATTGTTGAAATTCTCTTGAAGCTTTTAAAATTCTCTCTAGAATTTTCAAAATCCATGTCCACATGTTTACAATTTCACGTCAAAAAATGGCTAAAATTCCAGTTGAAATTTTTTCAAAGTCCCTTCAAAATTTTCCAATTTTTGTCCCAATTCTTCCCATTCCCATTGAAACTTTTCAAATCCCTCTCAAAATTGTTGAAATTCTCTTGAAACTTTTAAAATTCTCTCTAGAATTTTTAAAATCCATGGCCACATGTTTACAATTTCACGTCAAAAAATGGCTAAAATGCCAGTTGAAATTTTTCAGAGTCCCTTAAAAATTTTCCAATTTTTGTCCCAATTCTTCCCATTCCCATTGAAACTTTTCAAATCCCTCTCAAAATTGTGGAAATTCTGTTGAAGCTTTTAAAATTCTCTCTAGAATTTTCAAAATCCATGTCCACATGTTTACAATTTCACGTCAAAAAATGGCTAAAATTCCAGTTGAAATTTTTTCAAAGTCCCTTAAAAATTTTCCAATTTTTGTCCCAATTCTTCCATTCCCATTGAAACTTTTCAAATCCCTCTCAAAATTGTTGAAATTCTCTTGAAGCTTTTAAAATTCTCTCTAGAATTTTCAAAATCCATGGCCACATGTTTACAATTTCACGTCAAAAAATGGCTAAAATTCCAGTTGATATTTTTTCAAAGTCCCTTAAAAATTTTCCTATTTTTGTCCCAATTCTTCCCATTCCCATTGAAACTTTTCAAATCCCTCTCAAAATTGTTGAAATTCTCTTGAAGCTTTTAAAATTCTCTCTAGAATTTTCAAAATCCATGGCCACATGTTTACAATTTCACGTCAAAAAATGGCTAAAATTCCAGTTGAAATTTTTTCAAAGTCCCTTAAAAATTTTCCAATTTTTGTCCCAATTCTTCCCATTCCCATTGAAACTTTTCAAATCCCTCTCAAAATTGTTGAAATTCTGTTGAAGCTTTTAAAATTCTCTCTAGAATTTTCAAAATCCATGGCCACATGTTTACAATTTCACGTCAAAAAATGGCTAAAATTCCAGTTGAAATTTTTTCAGAGTCCCTTAAAAATTTTCCAATTTTTGTCCCAATTCTTCCCATTCCCATTGAAACTTTTCAAATCCCTCTCAAAATTGTTGAAATTCTGTTGAAGCTTTTAAAATTCTCTCTAGAATTTTCAAAATCCATGTCCACATGTTTACAATTTCACGTCAAAAAATGGCTAAAATTCCAGTTGAAATTTTTTCAAAGTCCCTTAAAAATTTTCCCATATTTGTCCCAATTCTTCCCATTCCCATTGAAACTTTTCAAATCCCTCTCAAAATTGTGGAAATTCTGTTGAAGCTTTTAAAATTCTCTCTAGAATTTTCAAAATCCATGTCCACATGTTTACAATTTCACGTCAAAAAATGGCTAAAATTCCAGTTGAAATTTTTTCAAAGTCCCTTAAAAATTTTCCCATTTTTGTCCCAATTCTTCCCATTCCCATTGAAACTTTTCAAATCCCTCTCAAAATTGTTGAAATTCTGTTGAAGCTTTTAAAATTCTCTCTAGAATTTTCAAAATCCATGGCCACATGTTTACAATTTCACGTCAAAAAATGGCTAAAATTCAGTTGAAATTTTTTCAAAGTCCCTTAAAAATTTTCCCATTTTTGTCCCAATTCTTCCCATTCCCATTGAAACTTTTCAAATCCCTCTCAAAATTGTTGAAATTCTCTTGAAGCTTTTAAAATTCTCTCTAGAATTTTCAAAATCCGTGGCCACATGTTTACAATTTCACGTCAAAAAATGGCTAAAATTCCAGTTGAAATTTTTTCAAAGTCCCTTAAAAATTTTCCAATTTTTGTCCCAATTCTTCCCATTCCCATTGAAACTTTTCAAATCCCTCTCAAAATTGTTGAAATTCTGTTGAAGCTTTTAAAATTCTCTCTAGAATTTTCAAAATCCATGGCCACATGTTTACAATTTCACGTCAAAAAATGGCTAAAATTCCAGTTGATATTTTTTCAAAGTCCCTTAAAAATTTTCCAATTTTTGTCCCAATTCTTCCCATTCCCATTGAAACTTTTCAAATCCCTCTCAAAATTGTTGAAATTCTGTTGAAGCTTTTAAAATTCTCTCTAGAATTTTCAAAATCCATGGCCACATGTTTACAATTTCACGTCAAAAAATGGCTAAAATTCCAGTTGAAATTTTTTCAAAGTCCCTTAAAAATTTTCCAATTTTTGTCCCAATTCTTCCCATTCCCATTGAAACTTTTCAAATCCCTCTCAAAATTGTTGAAATTCTCTTGAAGCTTTTAAAATTCTCTCTAGAATTTTCAAAATCCGTGGCCACATGTTTACAATTTCACGTCAAAAAATGGCTAAAATTCCAGTTGAAATTTTTCAGAGTCCCTTAAAAATTTTCCAATTTTTGTCCCAATTCTTCCCATTCCCATTGAAACTTTTCAAATCCCTCTCAAAATTGTTGAAATTCTCTTGAAACTTTTAAAATTCTCTCCAGAATTTTCAAAATCCATGTCCACATGTTTACAATTTCACGTCAAAAATGGCTAAAATTCCAGTTGAAATTTTTTCAAAGTCCCTTAAAAATTTTCCCATTTTTGTCCCAATTCTTCCCATTCCCATTGAAACTTTTCAAATCCCTCTCAAAATTGTTGAAATTCTGTTGAAGCTTTTAAAATTCTCTCTAGAATTTTCAAAATCCATGTCCACATGTTTACAATTTCACGTCAAAAAATGGCTAAAATTCCAGTTGAAATTTTTTCAAAGTCCCTTAAAAATTTTCCCATTTTTGTCCCAATTCTTCCCATTCCCATTGAAACTTTTCAAATCCCTCTCAAAATTGTTGAAATTCTGTTGAAGCTTTTAAAATTCTCTCTAGAATTTTCAAAATCCATGGCCACATGTTTACAATTTCACGTCAAAAAATGGCTAAAATTCCAGTTGAAATTTTTTCAAAGTCCCTTAAAAATTTTCCAATTTTTGCCCCAATTCTTCCCATTCCCATTGAAACTTTTCAAATCCCTCTCAAAATTGTTGAAATTCTGTTGAAGCTTTTAAAATTCTCTCTAGAATTTTCAAAATCCATGGCCACATGTTTACAATTTCACGTCAAAAATGGCTAAAATTCCAGTTGAAATTTTTTCAAAGTCCCTTAAAAATTTTCCAATTTTTGTCCCAATTCTTCCCATTCCCATTGAAACTTTTCAAATCCCTCTCAAAATTGTTGAAATTCTGTTGAAGCTTTTAAAATTCTCTCTAGAATTTTCAAAATCCATGTCCACATGTTTACAATTTCACGTCAAAAAATGGCTAAAATTCCAGTTGAAATTTTTTCAAAGTCCCTTAAAAATTTTCCAATTTTTGTCCCAATTCTTCCCATTCCCATTGAAACTTTTCAAATCCCTCTCAAAATTGTTGAAATTCTCTTGAAGCTTTTAAAATTCTCTCTAGAATTTTCAAAATCCGTGGCCACATGTTTACAATTTCACGTCAAAAAATGGCTAAAATTTCAGTTGAAATTTTTTCAGAGTCCCTTAAAAATTTTCCAATTTTTGTCCCAATTCTTCCCATTCCCATTGAAACTTTTCAAATCCCTCTCAAAATTGTTGAAATTCTCTTGAAACTTTTAAAATTCTCTCCAGAATTTTCAAAATCCATGGCCACATGTTTACAATTTCACATAACAAAAATGGCTAAAATGCCAGTTGAAATTTTTTCAAAGTCCCTTAAAAATTTTCCAATTTTTGTCCCAATTCTTCCCATTCCCATTGAAACTTTTCAAATCCCTCTCAAAATTGTGGAAATTCTCTTGAAGCTTTTAAAATTCTCTCTAGAATTTTCAAAATCCATGTCCACATGTTTACAATTTCACGTCAAAAAATGGCTAAAATGCCAGTTGAAATTTTTTCAAAGTCCCTTAAAAATTTTCCAATTTTTGTCCCAATTCTTCCCATTCCCATTGAAACTTTTCAAATCCCTCTCAAAATTGTGGAAATTCTGTTGAAGCTTTTAAAATTCTCTCTAGAATTTTCAAAATCCATGTCCACATGTTTACAATTTCACGTCAAAAAATGGCTAAAATTCAAGTTGCAATTTTTCAAAGTCCCTTAAAAATTTTCCAATTTTTGTCCCAATTCTTCCCATTCCCATTGAAACTTTTCAAATCCCTCTCAAAATTGTGGAAATTCTCTTGAAGCTTTTAAAATTCTCTCTAGAATTTTCAAAATCCATGTCCACATGTTTACAATTTCACGTCAAAAAATGGCTAAAATTCCAGTTGATATTTTTCAAAGTCCCTTCAAAATTTTCCAGTTTTTGTCCCAATTCTTCCCATTCCCATTGAAACTTTTCAAATCCCTCTCAAAATTGTGGAAATTCTGTTGAAGCTTTTAAAATTCTCTCTAGAATTTTCAAAATCCATGTCCACATGTTTACAATTTCAAGTCAAAAAATGGCTAAAATTCCAGTTGAAATTTTTTCAAAGTCCCTGAAAAATTTTCCAATTTTTGTCCCAATTCTTCCCATTCCCATTGAAACTTTTCAAATCCCTCTCAAAATTGTTGAAATTCTCTTGAAGCTTTTAAAATTCTCTCTAGAATTTTCAAAATCCATGTCCACATGTTTACAATTTCACGTCAAAAAATGGCTAAAATTCCAGTTGATATTTTTTCAAAGTCCCTGAAAAATTTTCCAATTTTTGTCCCAATTCTTCCCATTCCCATTGAAACTTTTCAAATCCCTCTCAAAATTGTTGAAATTCTCTTGAAGCTTTTAAAATTCTCTCTAGAATTTTCAAAATCCATGTCCACATGTTTACAATTTCACGTCAAAAAATGGCTAAAATGCCAGTTGAAATTTTTTCAAAGTCCCTGAAAAATTTTCCAATTTTTGTCCCAATTCTTCCCATTCCCATTGAAACTTTTCAAATCCCTCTCAAAATTGTGGAAATTCTGTTGAAGCTTTTAAAATTCTCTCTAGAATTTTCAAAATCCATGTCCACATGTTTACAATTTCACGTCAAAAAATGGCTAAAATTCCAGTTGAAATTTTTTCAAAGTCCCTTAAAAATTTTCCAATTTTTGTCCCAATTCTTCCCATTCCCATTGAAACTTTTCAAATCCCTCTCAAAATTGTTGAAATTCTGTTGAAGCTTTTAAAATTCTCTCTAGAATTTTCAAAATCCATGGCCACATGTTTACAATTTCACGTCAAAAAATGGCTAAAATTCCAGTTGAAATTTTTCAAAGTCCCTTCAAAATTTTCCAGTTTTTGTCCCAATTCTTCCCATTCCCATTGAAACTTTTCAAATCCCTCTCAAAATTGTGGAAATTCTGTTGAAGCTTTTAAAATTCTCTCTAGAATTTTCAAAATCCATGGCCACATGTTTACAATTTCACGTCAAAAAATGGCTAAAATTCCAGTTGAAATTTTTTCAAAGTCCCTTCAAAATTTTCCAATTTTTGTCCCAATTCTTCCCATTCCCATTGAAACTTTTCAAATCCCTCTCAAAATTGTTGAAATTCTGTTGAAGCTTTTAAAATTCTCTCTAGAATTTTCAAAATCCATGGCCACATGTTTACAATTTCACGTCAAAAAATGGCTAAAATTCCAGTTGAAATTTTTTCAAAGTCCCTTAAAAATTTTCCAATTTTTGCCCCAATTCTTCCCATTCCCATTGAAACTTTTCAAATCCCTCTCAAAATTGTTGAAATTCTGTTGAAGCTTTTAAAATTCTCTCTAGAATTTTCAAAATCCATGTCCACATGTTTACAATTTCACGTCAAAAAATGGCTAAAATTCCAGTTGAAATTTTTTCAAAGTCCCTTAAAAATTTTCCAATTTTTGTCCCAATTCTTCCCATTCCCATTGAAACTTTTCAAATCCCTCTCAAAATTGTTGAAATTCTCTTGAAGCTTTTAAAATTCTCTCTAGAATTTTCAAAATCCGTGGCCACATGTTTACAATTTCACGTCAAAAAATGGCTAAAATTTCAGTTGAAATTTTTTCAGAGTCCCTTAAAAATTTTCCAATTTTTGTCCCAATTCTTCCCATTCCCATTGAAACTTTTCAAATCCCTCTCAAAATTGTTGAAATTCTCTTGAAACTTTTAAAATTCTCTCCAGAATTTTCAAAATCCATGGCCACATGTTTACAATTTCACATAACAAAATGGCTAAAATGCCAGTTGAAATTTTTTCAAAGTCCCTTAAAAATTTTCCAATTTTTGTCCCAATTCTTCCCATTCCCATTGAAACTTTTCAAATCCCTCTCAAAATTGTGGAAATTCTCTTGAAGCTTTTAAAATTCTCTCTAGAATTTTCAAAATCCATGTCCACATGTTTACAATTTCACGTCAAAAAATGGCTAAAATGCCAGTTGAAATTTTTTCAAAGTCCCTTAAAAATTTTCCAATTTTTGTCCCAATTCTTCCCATTCCCATTGAAACTTTTCAAATCCCTCTCAAAATTGTGGAAATTCTGTTGAAGCTTTTAAAATTCTCTCTAGAATTTTCAAAATCCATGTCCACATGTTTACAATTTCACGTCAAAAAATGGCTAAAATTCAAGTTGCAATTTTTTCAAAGTCCCTTAAAAATTTTCCAATTTTTGTCCCAATTCTTCCCATTCCCATTGAAACTTTTCAAATCCCTCTCAAAATTGTGGAAATTCTCTTGAAGCTTTTAAAATTCTCTCTAGAATTTTCAAAATCCATGTCCACATGTTTACAATTTCACGTCAAAAAATGGCTAAAATTCCAGTTGATATTTTTCAAAGTCCCTTCAAAATTTTCCAGTTTTTGTCCCAATTCTTCCCATTCCCATTGAAACTTTTCAAATCCCTCTCAAAATTGTGGAAATTCTGTTGAAGCTTTTAAAATTCTCTCTAGAATTTTCAAATCCATGTCCACATGTTTACAATTTCAAGTCAAAAAATGGCTAAAATTCCAGTGAAATTTTTTCAAAGTCCCTGAAAAATTTTCCAATTTTTGTCCCAATTCTTCCCATTCCCATTGAAACTTTTCAAATCCCTCTCAAAATTGTTGAAATTCTCTTGAAGCTTTTAAAATTCTCTCTAGAATTTTCAAAATCCATGTCCACATGTTTACAATTTCACGTCAAAAAATGGCTAAAATTCCAGTTGATATTTTTTCAAAGTCCCTGAAAAATTTTCCAATTTTTGTCCCAATTCTTCCCATTCCCATTGAAACTTTTCAAATCCCTCTCAAAATTGTTGAAATTCTCTTGAAGCTTTTAAAATTCTCTCTAGAATTTTCAAAATCCATGTCCACATGTTTACAATTTCACGTCAAAAAATGGCTAAAATGCCAGTTGAAATTTTTTCAAAGTCCCTGAAAAATTTTCCAATTTTTGTCCCAATTCTTCCCATTCCCATTGAAACTTTTCAAATCCCTCTCAAAATTGTGGAAATTCTGTTGAAGCTTTTAAAATTCTCTCTAGAATTTTCAAAATCCATGTCCACATGTTTACAATTTCACGTCAAAAAATGGCTAAAATTCCAGTTGAAATTTTTTCAAAGTCCCTTAAAAATTTTCCAATTTTTGTCCCAATTCTTCCCATTCCCATTGAAACTTTTCAAATCCCTCTCAAAATTGTTGAAATTCTGTTGAAGCTTTTAAAATTCTCTCTAGAATTTTCAAAATCCATGGCCACATGTTTACAATTTCACGTCAAAAAATGGCTAAAATTCCAGTTGAAATTTTTCAAAGTCCCTTCAAAATTTTCCAGTTTTTGTCCCAATTCTTCCCATTCCCATTGAAACTTTTCAAAATCCCTCTCAAAATTGTGGAAATTCTGTTGAAGCTTTTAAAATTCTCTCTAGAATTTTCAAAATCCATGGCCACATGTTTACAATTTCACGTCAAAAAATGGCTAAAATTCCAGTTGAAATTTTTTCAAAGTCCCTTCAAAAATTTTCCAATTTTTGTCCCAATTCTTCCCATTCCCATTGAAACTTTTCAAATCCCTCTCAAAATTGTTGAAATTCTGTTGAAGCTTTTAAAATTCTCTCTAGAATTTTCAAAATCCATGTCCACATGTTTACAATTTCACGTCAAAAATGGCTAAAATTTAAAAATTTTCCAATTTTTGTCCCCATTCTTCCCATTCCCATTGAAACTTTTCAAATCCCTCTCAAAATTGTTGAAATTCTCTTGAAGCTTTTAAAATTCTCTCTAGAATTTTCAAAATCCATGGCCACATGTTTACAATTTCACGTCAAAAAATGGCTAAAATATTTCACGTCAAAAAATGGCTAAAATTCCAGTTGAAATTTTTTCAAAGTCCCTTAAAAATTTTCCAATTTTTGTCCCAATTCTTCCCATTCCCATTGAAACTTTTCAAATCCCTCTCAAAATTGTTGAAATTCTCTTGAAGCTTTTAAAATTCTCTCTAGAATTTTCAAAATCCATGTCCACATGTTTACAATTTCACGTCAAAAAATGGCTAAAATGCCAGTTGAAATTTTTCAAAGTCCCTTCAAAATTTTCCAATTTTTGTCCCAATTCTTCCCATTCCCATTGAAACTTTTCAAATCCCTCTCAAAATTGTTGAAATTCTCTTGAAGCTTTTAAAATTCTCTCTAGAATTTTCAAAATCCATGGCCACATGTTTACAATTTCACGTCAAAAAATGGCTAAAATTCCAGTTGAAATTTTTTCAAAGTCCCTGAAAAATTTTCCAATTTTTGTCCCAATTCTTCCCATTCCCATTGAAACTTTTCAAATCCCTCTCAAAATTGTGGAAATTCTGTTGAAGCTTTTAAAATTCTCTCTAGAATTTTCAAAATCCATGTCCACATGTTTACAATTTCACGTCAAAAAATGGCTAAAATTCCAGTTGAAATTTTTTCAAAGTCCCTTAAAAATTTTCCAATTTTTGTCCCAATTCTTCCCATTCCCATTGAAACTTTTCAAATCCCTCTCAAAATTGTTGAAATTCTCTTGAAGCTTTTAAAATTCTCTCTAGAATTTTCAAAATCCATGGCCACATGTTTACAATTTCACGTCAAAAAATGGCTAAAATTCCAGTTGAAATTTTTCAAAGTCCCTTCAAAATTTTCCAGTTTTTGTCCCAATTCTTCCCATTCCCATTGAAACTTTTCAAATCCCTCTCAAAATTGTGGAAATTCTGTTGAAGCTTTTAAAATTCTCTCTAGAATTTTCAAAATCCATGGCCACATGTTTACAATTTCACGTCAAAAAATGGCTAAAATTCCAGTTGAAATTTTTTCAAAGTCCCTTCAAAATTTTCCAATTTTTGTCCCAATTCTTCCCATTCCCATTGAAACTTTTCAAATCCCTCTCAAAATTGTTGAAATTCTGTTGAAGCTTTTAAAATTCTCTCTAGAATTTTCAAAATCCATGTCCACATGTTTACAATTTCACGTCAAAAAATGGCTAAAATTCCAGTTGAAATTTTTTCAAAGTCCCTTAAAAATTTTCCAATTTTTGTCCCCATTCTTCCCATTCCCATTGAAACTTTTCAAATCCCTCTCAAAATTGTTGAAATTCTCTTGAAGCTTTTAAAATTCTCTCTAGAATTTTCAAAATCCATGGCCACATGTTTACAATTTCACGTCAAAAAATGGCTAAAATTCCAGTTGAAATTTTTTCAAAGTCCCTTAAAAATTTTCCAATTTTTGTCCCAATTCTTCCCATTCCCATTGAAAACTTTTCAAATCCCTCTCAAAATTGTTGAAATTCTCTTGAAGCTTTTAAAATTCTCTCTAGAATTTTCAAAATCCATGTCCACATGTTTACAATTTCACGTCAAAAAATGGCTAAAATTCCAGTTGAAATTTTTTCAAAGTCCCTTAAAAATTTTCCAATTTTTGTCCCAATTCTTCCCATTCCCATTGAAACTTTTCAAATCCCTCTCAAAATTGTTGAAATTCTGTTGAAGCTTTTAAAATTCTCTCTAGAATTTTCAAAATCCATGGCCACATGTTTACAATTTCACGTCAAAAAATGGCTAAAATTCCAGTTGAAATTTTTTCAAAGTCCCTTAAAAATTTTCCAATTTTTGTCCCAATTCTTCCCATTCCCATTGAAACTTTTCAAATCCCTCTCAAAATTGTTGAAATTCTGTTGAAGCTTTTAAAATTCTCTCTAGAATTTTCAAAATCCATGGCCACATGTTTACAATTTCACGTCAAAAAATGGCTAAAATTCCAGTTGAAATTTTTTCAAAGTCCCTTAAAAATTTTCCAATTTTTGTCCCAATTCTTCCCATTCCCATTGAAACTTTTCAAATCCCTCTCAAAATTGTTGAAATTCTGTTGAAGCTTTTAAAATTCTCTCTAGAATTTTCAAAATCCATGGCCACATGTTTACAATTTCACGTCAAAAAATGGCTAAAATTCCAGTTGAAATTTTTTCAAAGTCCCTTCAAAATTTTCCAATTTTTGTCCCAATTCTTCCCATTCCCATTGAAACTTTTCAAATCCCTCTCAAAATTGTTGAAATTCTCTTGAAGCTTTTAAAATTCTCTCTAGAATTTTCAAAATCCATGGCCACATGTTTACAATTTCACGTCAAAAAATGGCTAAAATTCCAGTTGAAATTTTTTCAAAGTCCCTTAAAAATTTTCCAATTTTTGTCCCAATTCTTCCCATTCCCATTGAAACTTTTCAAATCCCTCTCAAAATTGTTGAAATTCTCTTGAAGCTTTTAAAATTCTCTCTAGAATTTTCAAAATCCATGTCCACATGTTTACAATTTCACGTCAAAAAATGGCTAAAATTCCAGTTGAAATTTTTTCAAAGTCCCTTAAAAATTTTCCAATTTTTGTCCCAATTCTTCCCATTCCCATTGAAACTTTTCAAATCCCTCTCAAAATTGTTGAAATTCTCTTGAAGCTTTTAAAATTCTCTCTAGAATTTTCAAAATCCATGGCCACATGTTTACAATTTCACGTCAAAAAATGGCTAAAATTCCAGTTGATATTTTTTCAAAGTCCCTGAAAAATTTTCCAATTTTTGTCCCAATTCTTCCCATTCCCATTGAAACTTTTCAAATCCCTCTCAAAATTGTTGAAATTCTCTTGAAGCTTTTAAAATTCTCTCTAGAATTTTCAAAATCCATGGCCACATGTTTACAATTTCACGTCAAAAAATGGCTAAAATTCCAGTTGAAATTTTTTCAAAGTCCCTTAAAAATTTTCCAATTTTTGTCCCAATTCTTCCCATTCCCATTGAAACTTTTCAAATCCCTCTCAAAATTGTTGAAATTCTGTTGAAGCTTTTAAAATTCTCTCTAGAATTTTCAAAATCCATGGCCACATGTTTACAATTTCACGTCAAAAAATGGCTAAAATTCCAGTTGAAATTTTTTCAAAGTCCCTTCAAAATTTTCCAATTTTTGTCCCAATTCTTCCCATTCCCATTGAAACTTTTCAAATCCCTCTCAAAATTGTTGAAATTCTCTTGAAACTTTTAAAATTCTCTCTAGAAATTTCAAAATCCATGTCCACATGTTTACAATTTCACGTCAAAAAATGGCTAAAATGCCAGTTGAAATTTTTTCAAAGTCCCTTCAAAATTTTCCAATTTTTGTCCCAATTCTTCCCATTCCCATTGAAACTTTTCAAATCCCTCTCAAAATTGTTGAAATTCTCTTGAAGCTTTTAAAATTCTCTCTAGAATTTTCAAAATCCATGTCCACATGTTTACAATTTCACGTCAAAAAATGGCTAAAATTCCAGTTGAAATTTTTTCAAAGTCCCTTAAAAATTTTCCAATTTTTGTCCCAATTCTTCCCATTCCCATTGAAACTTTTCAAATCCCTCTCAAAATTGTTGAAATTCTCTTGAAGCTTTTAAAATTCTCTCTAGAATTTTCAAAATCCATGTCCACATGTTTACAATTTCACGTCAAAAAATGGCTAAAATTCCAGTTGAAATTTTTCAAAGTCCCTTCAAAATTTTCCAGTTTTTGTCCCAATTCTTCCCATTCCCATTGAAACTTTTCAAATCCCTCTCAAAATTGTGGAAATTCTGTTGAAGCTTTTAAAATTCTCTCTAGAATTTTCAAAATCCATGGCCACATGTTTACAATTTCACGTCAAAAAATGGCTAAAATTCCAGTTGAAATTTTTTCAAAGTCCCTTCAAAATTTTCCAATTTTTGTCCCAATTCTTCCCATTCCCATTGAAACTTTTCAAATCCCTCTCAAAATTGTTGAAATTCTGTTGAAGCTTTTAAAATTCTCTCTAGAATTTTCAAAATCCATGTCCACATGTTTACAATTTCACGTCAAAAAATGGCTAAAATTCCAGTTGAAATTTTTTCAAAGTCCCTTAAAAATTTTCCAATTTTTGTCCCCATTCTTCCCATTCCCATTGAAACTTTTCAAATCCCTCTCAAAATTGTTGAAATTCTCTTGAAGCTTTTAAAATTCTCTCTAGAATTTTCAAAATCCATGGCCACATGTTTACAATTTCACGTCAAAAAATGGCTAAAATTCCAGTTGAAATTTTTTCAAAGTCCCTTAAAAATTTTCCAATTTTTGTCCCAATTCTTCCCATTCCCATTGAAACTTTTCAAATCCCTCTCAAAATTGTTGAAATTCTCTTGAAGCTTTTAAAATTCTCTCTAGAATTTTCAAAATCCATGTCCACATGTTTACAATTTCACGTCAAAAAATGGCTAAAATTCCAGTTGAAATTTTTTCAAAGTCCCTTAAAAATTTTCCAATTTTTGTCCCAATTCTTCCCATTCCCATTGAAACTTTTCAAATCCCTCTCAAAATTGTTGAAATTCTGTTGAAGCTTTTAAAATTCTCTCTAGAATTTTCAAAATCCATGGCCACATGTTTACAATTTCACGTCAAAAAATGGCTAAAATTCCAGTTGAAATTTTTTCAAAGTCCCTTAAAAATTTTCCAATTTTTGTCCCAATTCTTCCCATTCCCATTGAAACTTTTCAAATCCCTCTCAAAATTGTTGAAATTCTGTTGAAGCTTTTAAAATTCTCTCTAGAATTTTCAAAATCCATGGCCACATGTTTACAATTTCACGTCAAAAAATGGCTAAAATTCCAGTTGAAATTTTTTCAAAGTCCCTTAAAAATTTTCCAATTTTTGTCCCAATTCTTCCCATTCCCATTGAAACTTTTCAAATCCCTCTCAAAATTGTTGAAATTCTGTTGAAGCTTTTAAAATTCTCTCTAGAATTTTCAAAATCCATGGCCACATGTTTACAATTTCACGTCAAAAAATGGCTAAAATTCCAGTTGAAATTTTTTCAAAGTCCCTTCAAAATTTTCCAATTTTTGTCCCAATTCTTCCCATTCCCATTGAAACTTTTCAAATCCCTCTCAAAATTGTTGAAATTCTCTTGAAGCTTTTAAAATTCTCTCTAGAATTTTCAAAATCCATGGCCACATGTTTACAATTTCACGTCAAAAAATGGCTAAAATTCCAGTTGAAATTTTTTCAAAGTCCCTTAAAAATTTTCCAATTTTTGTCCCAATTCTTCCCATTCCCATTGAAACTTTTCAAATCCCTCTCAAAATTGTTGAAATTCTCTTGAAGCTTTTAAAATTCTCTCTAGAATTTTCAAAATCCATGTCCACATGTTTACAATTTCACGTCAAAAAATGGCTAAAATTCCAGTTGAAATTTTTTCAAAGTCCCTTAAAAATTTTCCAATTTTTGTCCCAATTCTTCCCATTCCCATTGAAACTTTTCAAATCCCTCTCAAAATTGTTGAAATTCTCTTGAAGCTTTTAAAATTCTCTCTAGAATTTTCAAAATCCATGGCCACATGTTTACAATTTCACGTCAAAAAATGGCTAAAATTCCAGTTGATATTTTTTCAAAGTCCCTGAAAAATTTTCCAATTTTTGTCCCAATTCTTCCCATTCCCATTGAAACTTTTCAAATCCCTCTCAAAATTGTTGAAATTCTCTTGAAGCTTTTAAAATTCTCTCTAGAATTTTCAAAATCCATGGCCACATGTTTACAATTTCACGTCAAAAAATGGCTAAAATTCCAGTTGAAATTTTTTCAAAGTCCCTTAAAAATTTTCCAATTTTTGTCCCAATTCTTCCCATTCCCATTGAAACTTTTCAAATCCCTCTCAAAATTGTTGAAATTCTGTTGAAGCTTTTAAAATTCTCTCTAGAATTTTCAAAATCCATGGCCACATGTTTACAATTTCACGTCAAAAAATGGCTAAAATTCCAGTTGAAATTTTTTCAAAGTCCCTTCAAAATTTTCCAATTTTTGTCCCAATTCTTCCCATTCCCATTGAAACTTTTCAAATCCCTCTCAAAATTGTTGAAATTCTCTTGAAACTTTTAAAATTCTCTCTAGAAATTTCAAAATCCATGTCCACATGTTTACAATTTCACGTCAAAAAATGGCTAAAATGCCAGTTGAAATTTTTTCAAAGTCCCTTCAAAATTTTCCAATTTTTGTCCCAATTCTTCCCATTCCCATTGAAACTTTTCAAATCCCTCTCAAAATTGTTGAAATTCTCTTGAAGCTTTTAAAATTCTCTCTAGAATTTTCAAAATCCATGTCCACATGTTTACAATTTCACGTCAAAAAATGGCTAAAATTCCAGTTGAAATTTTTTCAAAGTCCCTTAAAAATTTTCCAATTTTTGTCCCAATTCTTCCCATTCCCATTGAAACTTTTCAAATCCCTCTCAAAATTGTTGAAATTCTCTTGAAGCTTTTAAAATTCTCTCTAGAATTTTCAAAATCCATGTCCACATGTTTACAATTTCACGTCAAAAAATGGCTAAAATTCCAGTTGAAATTTTTTCAAAGTCCCTTAAAAATTTTCCAATTTTTGTCCCAATTCTTCCCATTCCCATTGAAACTTTTCAAATCCCTCTCAAAATTGTGGAAATTCTGTTGAAGCTTTTAAAATTCTCTCTAGAATTTTCAAAATCCATGGCCACATGTTTACAATTTCACGTCAAAAAATGGCTAAAATTCCAGTTGAAATTTTTTCAAAGTCCCTTAAAAATTTTCCCATTTTTGTCCCAATTCTTCCCATTCCCATTGAAACTTTTCAAATCCCTCTCAAAATTGTTGAAATTCTGTTGAAGCTTTTAAAATTCTCTCTAGAATTTTCAAAATCCATGGCCACATGTTTACAATTTCACGTCAAAAAATGGCTAAAATTCCAGTTGAAATTTTTTCAAAGTCCCTTCAAAATTTTCCATTTTTGTC
Source organism: Streptopelia decaocto (assembly GCF_964273445.1). Taxonomy (NCBI): domain Eukaryota; kingdom Metazoa; phylum Chordata; class Aves; order Columbiformes; family Columbidae; genus Streptopelia; species Streptopelia decaocto. The sequence goes on from NW_028116248.1 coordinate 24,915, forward strand.
CCAATTCTTCCCATTCCCATTGAAACTTTTCAAATCCCTCTCAAAATTGTTGAAATTCTGTTGAAGCTTTTAAAATTCTCTCTAGAATTTTCAAAATCCATGGCCACATGTTTACAATTTCACGTCAAAAAATGGCTAAAATTCCAGTTGAAATTTTTTCAAAGTCCCTTAAAAATTTTCCAATTTTTGTCCCAATTCTTCCCATTCCCATTGAAACTTTTCAAATCCCTCTCAAAATTGTTGAAATTCTGTTGAAGCTTTTAAAATTCTCTCTAGAATTTTCAAAATCCATGGCCACATGTTTACAATTTCACGTCAAAAAATGGCTAAAATGCCAGTTGAAATTTTTTCAAAGTCCCTTAAAAATTTTCCAATTTTTGTCCCAATTCTTCCCATTCCCATTGAAACTTTTCAAATCCCTCTCAAAATTGTTGAAATTCTCTTGAAGCTTTTAAAATTCTCTCTAGAATTTTCAAAATCCATGGCCACATGTTTACAATTTCACGTCAAAAAATGGCTAAAATTCCAGTTGAAATTTTTTCAAAGTCCCTTCAAAATTTTCCAATTTTTGTCCCAATTCTTCCCATTCCCATTGAAACTTTTCAAATCCCTCTCAAAATTGTTGAAATTCTCTTGAAGCTTTTAAAATTCTCTCTAGAATTTTCAAAATCCATGGCCACATGTTTACAATTTCACGTCAAAAAATGGCTAAAATTCCAGTTGAAATTTTTTCAGAGTCCCTTAAAAATTTTCCAATTTTTGTCCCAATTCTTCCCATTCCCATTGAAACTTTTCAAATCCCTCTCAAAATTGTGGAAATTCTGTTGAAGCTTTTAAAATTCTCTCTAGAATTTTCAAAATCCATGGCCACATGTTTACAATTTCACGTCAAAAAATGGCTAAAATTCCAGTTGAAATTTTTTCAAAGTCCCTTAAAAATTTTCCAATTTTTGTCCCAATTCTTCCCATTCCCATTGAAACTTTTCAAATCCCTCTCAAAATTGTTGAAATTCTGTTGAAGCTTTTAAAATTCTCTCTAGAATTTTCAAAATCCATGGCCACATGTTTACAATTTCACGTCAAAAAATGGCTAAAATTCCAGTTGAAATTTTTTCAAAGTCCCTTAAAAATTTTCCCATTTTTGTCCCAATTCTTCCCATTCCCATTGAAACTTTTCAAATCCCTCTCAAAATTGTTGAAATTCTCTTGAAGCTTTTAAAATTCTCTCTAGAATTTTCAAAATCCATGTCCACATGTTTACAATTTCACGTCAAAAAATGGCTAAAATTCCAGTTGAAATTTTTTCAAAGTCCCTTAAAAATTTTCCAATTTTTGTCCCAATTCTTCCCATTCCCATTGAAACTTTTCAAATCCCTCTCAAAATTGTGGAAATTCTGTTGAAGCTTTTAAAATTCTCTCTAGAATTTTCAAAATCCATGGCCACATGTTTACAATTTCACGTCAAAAAATGGCTAAAATTCCAGTTGAAATTTTTTCAAAGTCCCTTAAAAATTTTCCCATTTTTGTCCCAATTCTTCCCATTCCCATTGAAACTTTTCAAATCCCTCTCAAAATTGTTGAAATTCTGTTGAAGCTTTTAAAATTCTCTCTAGAATTTTCAAAATCCATGGCCACATGTTTACAATTTCACGTCAAAAAATGGCTAAAATTCCAGTTGAAATTTTTTCAAAGTCCCTTCAAAATTTTCCCATTTTTGTCCCAATTCTTCCCATTCCCATTGAAACTTTTCAAATCCCTCTCAAAATTGTTGAAATTCTGTTGAAGCTTTTAAAATTCTCTCTAGAATTTTCAAAATCCATGGCCACATGTTTACAATTTCACGTCAAAAAATGGCTAAAATTCCAGTTGAAATTTTTTCAAAGTCCCTTAAAAATTTTCCAATTTTTGTCCCAATTCTTCCCATTCCCATTGAAACTTTTCAAATCCCTCTCAAAATTGTTGAAATTCTGTTGAAGCTTTTAAAATTCTCTCTAGAATTTTCAAAATCCATGGCCACATGTTTACAATTTCACGTCAAAAAATGGCTAAAATGCCAGTTGAAATTTTTTCAAAGTCCCTTAAAAATTTTCCAATTTTTGTCCCAATTCTTCCCATTCCCATTGAAACTTTTCAAATCCCTCTCAAAATTGTTGAAATTCTCTTGAAGCTTTTAAAATTCTCTCTAGAATTTTCAAAATCCATGGCCACATGTTTACAATTTCACGTCAAAAAATGGCTAAAATTCCAGTTGAAATTTTTTCAAAGTCCCTTCAAAATTTTCCAATTTTTGTCCCAATTCTTCCCATTCCCATTGAAACTTTTCAAATCCCTCTCAAAATTGTTGAAATTCTCTTGAAGCTTTTAAAATTCTCTCTAGAATTTTCAAAATCCATGGCCACATGTTTACAATTTCACGTCAAAAAATGGCTAAAATTCCAGTTGAAATTTTTTCAGAGTCCCTTAAAAATTTTCCAATTTTTGTCCCAATTCTTCCCATTCCCATTGAAACTTTTCAAATCCCTCTCAAAATTGTGGAAATTCTGTTGAAGCTTTTAAAATTCTCTCTAGAATTTTCAAAATCCATGGCCACATGTTTACAATTTCACGTCAAAAAATGGCTAAAATTCCAGTTGAAATTTTTTCAAAGTCCCTTAAAAATTTTCCAATTTTTGTCCCAATTCTTCCCATTCCCATTGAAACTTTTCAAATCCCTCTCAAAATTGTTGAAATTCTGTTGAAGCTTTTAAAATTCTCTCTAGAATTTTCAAAATCCATGGCCACATGTTTACAATTTCACGTCAAAAAATGGCTAAAATTCCAGTTGAAATTTTTTCAAAGTCCCTTAAAAATTTTCCCATTTTTGTCCCAATTCTTCCCATTCCCATTGAAACTTTTCAAATCCCTCTCAAAATTGTTGAAATTCTCTTGAAGCTTTTAAAATTCTCTCTAGAATTTTCAAAATCCATGTCCACATGTTTACAATTTCACGTCAAAAAATGGCTAAAATTCCAGTTGAAATTTTTTCAAAGTCCCTGAAAAATTTTCCAATTTTTGTCCCAATTCTTCCCATTCCCATTGAAACTTTTCAAATCCCTCTCAAAATTGTTGAAATTCTGTTGAAGCTTTTAAAATTCTCTCTAGAATTTTCAAAATCCATGGCCACATGTTTACAATTTCACGTAAAAAAATGGCTAAAATGCCAGTTGAAATTTTTTCAAAGTCCCTTCAAAATTTTCCAATTTTTGTCCCAATTCTTCCCATTCCCACTGAAACTTTTCAAATCCCTCTCCAAATTGTTGAAATTCTCTTGAAGCTTTTAAAATTCTCTCTAGAATTTTCAAAATCCATGTCCACATGTTTACAATTTCACGTCAAAAAATGGCTAAAATTCCAGTTGAAATTTTTTCAAAGTCCCTTCAAAATTTTCCAATTTTTGTCCCAATTCTTCCCATTCCCATTGAAACTTTTCAAATCCCTCTCAAAATTGTTGAAATTCTCTTGAAGCTTTTAAAATTCTCTCTAGAATTTTCAAAATCCATGTCCACATGTTTACAATTTCACGTCAAAAAATGGCTAAAATTCCAGTTGAAATTTTTTCAGAGTCCCTTAAAAATTTTCCAATTTTTGTCCCAATTCTTCCCATTCCCATTGAAACTTTTCAAATCCCTCTCAAAATTGTTGAAATTCTGTTGAAGCTTTTAAAATTCTCTCTAGAATTTTCAAAATCCATGTCCACATGTTTACAATTTCACGTCAAAAAATGGCTAAAATTCCAGTTGAAATTTTTTCAAAGTCCCTTAAAAATTTTCCAATTTTTGTCCCAATTCTTCCCATTCCCATTGAAACTTTTCAAATCCCTCTCAAAATTGTTGAAATTCTGTTGAAGCTTTTAAAATTCTCTCTAGAATTTTCAAAATCCATGGCCACATGTTTACAATTTCACGTCAAAAAATGGCTAAAATTCCAGTTGAAATTTTTCAAAGTCCCTTCAAAATTTTCCAGTTTTTGTCCCAATTCTTCCCATTCCCATTGAAACTTTTCAAATCCCTCTCAAAATTGTGGAAATTCTGTTGAAGCTTTTAAAATTCTCTCTAGAATTTTCAAAATCCATGGCCACATGTTTACAATTTCACGTCAAAAAATGGCTAAAATTCCAGTTGAAATTTTTTCAAAGTCCCTTCAAAATTTTCCAATTTTTGTCCCAATTCTTCCCATTCCCATTGAAACTTTTCAAATCCCTCTCAAAATTGTTGAAATTCTGTTGAAGCTTTTAAAATTCTCTCTAGAATTTTCAAAATCCATGTCCACATGTTTACAATTTCACGTCAAAAAATGGCTAAAATTCCAGTTGAAATTTTTTCAAAGTCCCTTAAAAATTTTCCAATTTTTGTCCCCATTCTTCCCATTCCCATTGAAACTTTTCAAATCCCTCTCAAAATTGTTGAAATTCTCTTGAAGCTTTTAAAATTCTCTCTAGAATTTTCAAAATCCATGGCCACATGTTTACAATTTCACGTCAAAAAATGGCTAAAATTCCAGTTGAAATTTTTTCAAAGTCCCTTAAAAATTTTCCAATTTTTGTCCCAATTCTTCCCATTCCCATTGAAACTTTTCAAATCCCTCTCAAAATTGTTGAAATTCTCTTGAAGCTTTTAAAATTCTCTCTAGAATTTTCAAAATCCATGTCCACATGTTTACAATTTCACGTCAAAAAATGGCTAAAATGCCAGTTGAAATTTTTTCAAAGTCCCTTAAAAATTTTCCAATTTTTGTCCCAATTCTTCCCATTCCCATTGAAACTTTTCAAATCCCTCTCAAAATTGTTGAAATTCTCTTGAAGCTTTTAAAATTCTCTCTAGAATTTTCAAAAACATGTTTACAATTTCACGTCAAAAAATGGCTAAAATTCCAGTTGAAATTTTTTCAAAGTCCCTTAAAAATTTTCCAATTTTTGTCCCAATTCTTCCCATTCCCATTGAAACTTTTCAAATCCCTCTCAAAATTGTTGAAATTCTCTTGAAGCTTTTAAAATTCTCTCTAGAATTTTCAAAATCCATGTCCACATGTTACAATTTCACGTCAAAAAATGGCTAAAATTCCAGTTGAAATTTTTTCAAAGTCCTTAAAAATTTTCCAATTTTTGTCCCAATTCTTCCCATTCCCATTGAAACTTTTCAAATCCCTCTCAAAATTGTGGAAATTCTGTTGAAGCTTTTAAAATTCTCTCTAGAATTTTCAAAATCCATGGCCACATGTTTACAATTTCACGTCAAAAATGGCTAAAATTCCAGTTGAAATTTTTTCAAAGTCCCTTAAAAATTTTCCAATTTTTGTCCCAATTCTTCCCATTCCATTGAAACTTTTCAAATCCCTCTCAAAATTGTTGAAATTCTGTTGAAGCTTTTAAAATTCTCTCTAGAATTTTCAAAATCCATGGCCACATGTTTACAATTTCACGTCAAAAAATGGCTAAAATTCCAGTTGAAATTTTTTCAAAGTCCCTTCAAAATTTTCCAATTTTTGTCCCAATTCTTCCCATTCCCATTGAAACTTTTCAAATCCCTCTCAAAATTGTTGAAATTCTCTTGAAACTTTTAAAATTCTCTCTAGAAATTTCAAAATCCATGTCCACATGTTTACAATTTCACGTCAAAAAATGGCTAAAATTCCAGTTGAAATTTTTTCAAAGTCCCTTCAAAATTTTCCAATTTTTGTCCCAATTCTTCCCATTCCCATTGAAACTTTTCAAATCCCTCTCAAAATTGTTGAAATTCTCTTGAAGCTTTTAAAATTCTCTCTAGAATTTTCAAAATCCATGGCCACATGTTTACAATTTCACGTCAAAAATGGCTAAAATTCCAGTTGAAATTTTTTCAGAGTCCCTTAAAAATTTTCCAATTTTTGTCCCAATTCTTCCCATTCCCATTTGAAACTTTTCAAATCCCTCTCAAAATTGTGGAAATTCTGTTGAAGCTTTTAAAATTCTCTCTAGAATTTTCAAAATCCATGGCCACATGTTTACAATTTCACGTCAAAAAATGGCTAAAATTCCAGTTGAAATTTTTTCAAAGTCCCTTAAAAATTTTCCAATTTTTGTCCCAATTCTTCCCATTCCCATTGAAACTTTTCAAATCCCTCTCAAAATTGTTGAAATTCTGTTGAAGCTTTTAAAATTCTCTCTAGAATTTTCAAAATCCATGGCCACATGTTTACAATTTCACGTCAAAAAATGACTAAAATTCCAGTTGAAATTTTTTCAAAGTCCCTTAAAAATTTTCCCATTTTTGTCCCAATTCTTCCCATTCCCATTGAAACTTTTCAAATCCCTCTCAAAATTGTTGAAATTCTCTTGAAGCTTTTAAAATTCTCTCTAGAATTTTCAAAATCCATGTCCACATGTTTACAATTTCACGTCAAAAAATGGCTAAAATCCAGTTGAAATTTTTCAAAGTCCCTGAAAAATTTTCCAATTTTTGTCCCAATTCTTCCCATTCCCATTGAAACTTTTCAAATCCCTCTCAAAATTGTTGAAATTCTGTTGAAGCTTTTAAAATTCTCTCTAGAATTTTCAAAATCCATGGCCACATGTTTACAATTTCACGTAAAAAAATGGCTAAAATGCCAGTTGAAATTTTTTCAAAGTCCCTTCAAAATTTTCCAATTTTTGTCCCAATTCTTCCCATTCCCACTGAAACTTTTCAAATCC
>NW_028116247.1:0-59119 GCF_964273445.1 Streptopelia decaocto
AATGGGAAGAATTGGGACAAAAATTGGAAAATTTTTAAGGGACTTTGAAAAAATTTCAACTAGAATTTTAGCAATTTTTTTATGTGAAATTGTAAACATGTGGCCATGGATTTTGAAAATTCTAGAGAGATTTTTAAAAGCTTCAACAGAATTTCAACAATTTTGAGAGGGATTTGAAAAGTTTCAATGGGAATGGGAAGAATTGGGACAAAAATTGGAAAATTTTTAAGGGACTTTGAAAAAATTTCAACTGGAATTTTAGCAATTTTTTTATGTGAAATTGTAAACATGTGGCCATGGATTTTGAAAATTCTAGAGAGATTTTTAAAAGCTTCAACAGAATTTCAACAATTTTGAGAGGGATTTGAAAAGTTTCAATGGGAATGGGAAGAATTGGGACAAAAATTGGAAAATTTTTAAGGGACTTTGAAAAAATTTCAACTGGAATTTTAGCCATTTTTTATGTGAAATTGTAAACATGTGGCCATGGATTTTGAAAATTCTAGAGAGAATTTTAAAAGCTTCAAGAGAATTTCAACAATTTTGAGAGGGATTTGAAAAGTTTCAATGGGAATGGGAAGAATTGGGACAAAAATTGGAAAATTTTTAAGGGACTTTGAAAAAATTTCAACTGGAATTTTAGCCATTTTTTGACGTGAAATTGTAAACATGTGGACATGGATTTTGAAAATTCTAGAGAGAATTTTAAAAGCTTCAAGAGAATTTCAACAATTTTGAGAGGGATTTGAAAAGTTTCAATGGGAATGGGAAGAATTGGGACAAAAATTGGAAAATTTTTCAGGGACTTTGAAAAAATTTCAACTGGAATTTTAGCCATGTTTTTACGTGAAATTGTAAACATGTGGCCATGGATTTTGAAAATTCTAGAGAGAATTTTAAAAGCTTCAAGAGAATTTCAACAATTTTGAGAGGGATTTGAAAAGTTTCAATGGGAATGGGAAGAATTGGGACAAAAATTGGAAAACTTTTCAGGGACTTTGAAAAAATTTCAACTGGAATTTTAGCCATTTTTTTATGTGAAATTGTAAACATGTGGCCATGGATTTTGAAAATTCTAGAGAGAATTTTAAAAGCTTCAAGAGAATTTCAACAATTTTGAGAGGGATTTGAAAAGTTTCAATGGGAATGGGAAGAATTGGGACAAAAATTGGAAAATTTTTCAGGGACTTTGAAAAAATTTCAACTGGAATTTTAGCAATTTTTTTATGTGAAATTGTAAACATGTGGACATGGATTTTGAAAATTCTAGAGAGAATTTTAAAAGCTTCAACAGAATTTCAACAATTTTGAGAGGGATTTGAAAAGTTTCAATGGGAATGGGAAGAATTGGGACAAAAATTGGAAAATTTTTAAGGGACTTTGAAAAAATTTCAACTGGAATTTTAGCCATTTTTTTATGTGAAATTGTAAACATGTGGCCATGGATTTTGAAAATTCTAGAGAGAATTTTAAAAGCTTCAAGAGAATTTCAACAATTTTGAGAGGGATTTGAAAAGTTTCAATGGGAATGGGAAGAATTGGGACAAAAATTGGAAAAGTTTTAAGGGACTTTGAAAAAATTTCAACTGGAATTTTAGCCATTATTTTATGTGAAATTGTAAACATGTGGACATGGATTTTGAAAATTCTAGAGAGAATTTTAAAAGCTTCAAGAGAATTTCAACAATTTTGAGAGGGATTTGAAAAGTTTCAATGGGAATGGGAAGAATTGGGACAAAAATTGGAAAATTTTTAAGGGACTTTGAAAAAATTTCAACTGGAATTTTAGCAATTTTGACGTGAAATTGTAAACATGTGGACATGGATTTTGAAAATTCTAGAGAGACTTTTAAAAGCTTCAAGAGAATTTCAACAATTTTGAGAGGGATTTGAAAAGTTTCAATGGGAATGGGAAGAATTGGGACAAAAATTGGAAAATTTTGAAGGGACTTTGAAAAAATTTCAACTGGAATTTTAGCCATTTTTTTATGTGAAATTGTAAACATGTGGCCATGGATTTTGAAAATTCTAGAGAGAATTTTAAAAGCTTCAAGAGAATTTCAACAATTTTGAGAGGGATTTGAAAAGTTTCAATGGGAATGGGAAGAATTGGGACAAAAATTGGAAAATTTTTAAGGGACTTTGAAAAAATTTCAACTGGAATTTTAGCCATTTTTTGATGTGAAATTGTAAAGATGTGGACATGGATTTTGAAAATTCTAGAGAGAATTTTAAAAGCTTCAAGAGAATTTCAACAATTTTGAGAGGGATTTGAAAAGTTTCAATGGGAATGGGAAGAATTGGGACAAAAATTGGAAAATTTTTCAGGGACTTTGAAAAAATTTCAACTGGAATTTTAGTCATTTTTTGACGTGAAATTGTAAACATGTGGACATGGATTTTGAAAATTCTAGAGAGAATTTTAAAAGCTTCAAGAGAATTTCAACAATTTTGAGAGGGATTTGAAAAGTTTCAATGGGAATGGGAAGAATTGGGACAAAAATTGGAAAAGTTTTAAGGGACTTTGAAAAAATTTCAACTGGAATTTTAGCAATTTTTTGACGTGAAATTGTAAACATGTGGCCATGGATTTTGAAAATTCTAGAGAGAATTTTAAAAGCTTCAACAGAATTTCAACAATTTTGAGAGGGATTTGAAAAGTTTCAATGGGAATGGGAAGAATTGGGACAAAAATTGGAAAATTTTGAAGGGACTTTGAAAAAATTTCAACTGGAATTTTAGCCATTATTTTATGTGAAATTGTAAACATGTGGACATGGATTTTGAAAATTCTAGAGAGAATTTTAAAAGCTTCAAGAGAATTTCAACAATTTTGAGAGGGATTTGAAAAGTTTCAATGGGAATGGGAAGAATTGGGACAAAAATTGGAAAATTTTTAAGGGACTTTGAAAAAATTTCAACTGGAATTTTAGCCATTTTTTTATGTGAAATTGTAAACATGTGGACATGGATTTTGAAAATTCTAGAGAGAATTTTAAAAGCTTCAAGAGAATTTCAACAATTTTGAGAGGGATTTGAAAAGTTTCAATGGGAATGGGAAGAATTGGGACAAAAATTGGAAAACTTTTCAGGGACTTTGAAAAAATTTCAACTGGAATTTTAGCCATTTTTTTATGTGAAATTGTAAACATGTGGCCATGGATTTTGAAAATTCTAGAGAGAATTTTAAAAGCTTCAAGAGAATTTCAACAATTTTGAGAGGGATTTGAAAAGTTTCAATGGGAATGGGAAGAATTGGGACAAAAATTGGAAAATTTTTCAGGGACTTTGAAAAAATTTCAACTGGAATTTTAGCAATTTTTTTATGTGAAATTGTAAACATGTGGACATGGATTTTGAAAATTCTAGAGAGAATTTTAAAAGCTTCAACAGAATTTCAACAATTTTGAGAGGGATTTGAAAAGTTTCAATGGGAATGGGAAGAATTGGGACAAAAATTGGAAAATTTTTAAGGGACTTTGAAAAAATTTCAACTGGAATTTTAGCCATTTTTTTATGTGAAATTGTAAACATGTGGACATGGATTTTGAAAATTCTAGAGAGAATTTTAAAAGCTTCAAGAGAATTTCAACAATTTTGAGAGGGATTTGAAAAGTTTCAATGGGAATGGGAAGAATTGGGACAAAAATTGGAAAATTTTTAAGGGACTTTGAAAAAATTTCAACTGGAATTTTAGCAATTTTTTGACGTGAAATTGTAAACATGTGGCCATGGATTTTGAAAATTCTAGAGAGAATTTTAAAAGCTTCAACAGAATTTCAACAATTTTGAGAGGGATTTGAAAAGTTTCAATGGGAATGGGAAGCATTGGGACAAAAATTGGAAAATTTTGAAGGGACTTTGAAAAAATTTCAACTGGAATTTTAGCCATTATTTTATGTGAAATTGTAAACATGTGGACATGGATTTTGAAAATTCTAGAGAGAATTTTAAAAGCTTCAAGAGAATTTCAACAATTTTGAGAGGGATTTGAAAAGTTTCAATGGGAATGGGAAGAATTGGGACAAAAATTGGAAAATTTTTAAGGGACTTTGAAAAAATTTCAACTGGAATTTTAGCAATTTTGACGTGAAATTGTAAACATGTGGACATGGATTTTGAAAATTCTAGAGAGACTTTTAAAAGCTTCAAGAGAATTTCAACAATTTTGAGAGGGATTTGAAAAGTTTCAATGGGAATGGGAAGAATTGGGACAAAAATTGGAAAATTTTGAAGGGACTTTGAAAAAATTTCAACTGGAATTTTAGCAATTTTTTTATGTGAAATTGTAAACATGTGGCCATGGATTTTGAAAATTCTAGAGAGAATTTTAAAAGCTTCAAGAGAATTTCAACAATTTTGAGAGGGATTTGAAAAGTTTCAATGGGAATGGGAAGAATTGGGACAAAAATTGGAAAATTTTTAAGGGACTTTGAAAAAATTTCAACTGGAATTTTAGCCATTTTTTGATGTGAAATTGTAAAGATGTGGGACATGGATTTTGAAAATTCTAGAGAGAATTTTAAAAGCTTCAAGAGAATTTCAACAATTTTGAGAGGGATTTGAAAAGTTTCAATGGGAATGGGAAGAATTGGGACAAAAATTGGAAAATTTTTCAGGGACTTTGAAAAAATTTCAACTGGAATTTTAGTCATTTTTTGACGTGAAATTGTAAACATGTGGACATGGATTTTGAAAATTCTAGAGAGACTTTTAAAAGCTTCAACAGAATTTCAACAATTTTGAGAGGGATTTGAAAAGTTTCAATGGGAATGGGAAGAATTGGGACAAAAATTGGAAAATTTTTAAGGGACTTTGAAAAAATTTCAACTGGAATTTTAGCAATTTTTTAATGTGAAATTCTAAACATGTGGCCATGGATTTTGAAAATTCTAGAGAGAATTTTAAAAGCTTCAAGAGAATTTCAACAATTTTGAGAGGGATTTGAAAAGTTTCAATGGGAATGGGAAGAATTGGGACAAAAATTGGAAAATTTTTAAGGGACTTTGAAAAAATTTCAACTGGAATTTTAGCCATTTTTTTATGTGAAATTGTAAACATGTGGACATGGATTTTGAAAATTCTAGAGAGATTTTTAAAAGCTTCAACAGAATTTCAACAATTTTGAGAGGGATTTGAAAAGTTTCAATGGGAATGGGAAGAATTGGGACAAAAATTGGAAAATTTTTAAGGGACTTTGAAAAAATTTCAACTGGAATTTTAGCCATTTTTTTATGTGAAATTGTAAACATGTGGCCATGGATTTTGAAAATTCTAGAGAGAATTTTAAAAGCTTCAAGAGAATTTCAACAATTTTGAGAGGGATTTGAAAAGTTTCAATGGGAATGGGAAGAATTGGGACAAAAATTGGAAAACTTTTAAGGGACTTTGAAAAAATTTCAACTGGAATTTTAGCCATTTTTTTATGTGAAATTGTAAACATGTGGCCATGGATTTTGAAAATTCTAGAGAGAATTTTAAAAGCTTCAAGAGAATTTCAACAATTTTGAGAGGGATTTGAAAAGTTTCAATGGGAATGGGAAGAATTGGGACAAAAATTGGAAAATTTTGAAGGGACTTTGAAAAAATTTCAACTGGAATTTTAGCCATTTTTTGACGTGAAATTGTAAACATGTGGCCATGGATTTTGAAAATTCTAGAGAGAATTTTAAAAGCTTCAAGAGAATTTCAACAATTTTGAGAGGGATTTGAAAAGTTTCAATGGGAATGGGAAGAATTGGGACAAAAATTGGAAAATTTTTAAGGGACTTTGAAAAAATTTCAACTGGAATTTTAGCCATTATTTTATGTGAAATTGTAAACATGTGGACATGGATTTTGAAAATTCTAGAGAGAATTTTAAAAGCTTCAAGAGAATTTCAACAATTTTGAGAGGGATTTGAAAAGTTTCAATGGGAATGGGAAGAATTGGGACAAAAATTGGAAAATTTTTAAGGGACTTTGAAAAAATTTCAACTGGAATTTTAGCAATTTTTTTACGTGAAATTGTAAACATGTGGACATGGATTTTGAAAATTCTAGAGAGAATTTTAAAAGCTTCAAGAGAATTTCTACAATTTTGAGAGGGATTTGAAAAGTTTCAATGGGAATGGGAAGAATTGGGACAAAAATTGGAAAATTTTTAAGGGACTTTGAAAAAATTTCAACTGGAATTTTAGCCATTTTTTTATGTGAAATTGTAAACATGTGGCCATGGATTTTGAAAATTCTAGAGAGAATTTTAAAAGCTTCAAGAGAATTTCAACAATTTTGAGAGGGATTTGAAAAGTTTCAATGGGAATGGGAAGAATTGGGACAAAAATTGGAAAATTTTTAAGGGACTTTGAAAAAATTTCAACTGGAATTTTAGCCATTTTTTTATGTGAAATTGTAAACATGTGGCCATGGATTTTGAAAATTCTAGAGAGAATTTTAAAAGCTTCAAGAGAATTTCAACAATTTTGAGAGGGATTTGAAAAGTTTCAATGGGAATGGGAAGAATTGGGACAAAAATTGGAAAATTTTTAAGGGACTTTGAAAAAATTTCAACTGGAATTTTAGCAATTTTTTTATGTGAAATTGTAAACATGTGGACATGGATTTTGAAAATTCTAGAGAGAATTTTAAAAGCTTCAAGAGAATTTCAACAATTTTGAGAGGGATTTGAAAAGTTTCAATGGGAATGGGAAGAATTGGGACAAAAATTGGAAAATTTTTAAGGGACTTTGAAAAAATTTCAACTGGAATTTTAGCAATTTTTTTATGTGAAATTGTAAACATGTGGCCATGGATTTTGAAAATTCTAGAGAGAATTTTAAAAGCTTCAGCAGAATTTCAACACTTTTGAGAGGGATTTGAAAAGTTTCAATGGGAATGGGAAGAATTGGGACAAAAATTGGAAAATTTTTAAGGGACTTTGAAAAAATTTCAACTGGAATTTTAGCAATTTTTTGACGTGAAATTGTAAACATGTGGCCATGGATTTTGAAAATTCTAGAGAGATTTTTAAAAGCTTCAACAGAATTTCAACAATTTTGAGAGGGATTTGAAAAGTTTCAATGGGAATGGGAAGAATTGGGACAAAAATTGGAAAATTTTTAAGGGACTTTGAAAAAATTTCAACTGGAATTTTAGCCATTTTTTGATGTGAAATTGTAAACATGTGGACATGGATTTTGAAAATTCTAGAGAGAATTTTAAAAGCTTCAAGAGAATTTCAACAATTTTGAGAGGGATTTGAAAAGTTTCAATGGGAATGGGAAGAATTGGGACAAAAATTGGAAAATTTTTAAGGGACTTTGAAAAAATTTCAACTGGAATTTTAGCCATTTTTTTATGTGAAATTGTAAACATGTGGCCATGGATTTTGAAAATTCTAGAGAGAATTTTAAAAGCTTCAAGAGAATTTCAACAATTTTGAGAGGGATTTGAAAAGTTTCAATGGGAATGGGAAGAATTGGGACAAAAATTGGAAAATTTTGAAGGGACTTTGAAAAAATTTCAACTGGAATTTTAGCCATTTTTTGACGTGAAATTGTAAACATGTGGCCATGGATTTTGAAAATTCTAGAGAGAATTTTAAAAGCTTCAACAGAATTTCAACCATTTTGAGAGGGATTTGAAAAGTTTCAATGGGAATGGGAAGAATTGGGACAAAAATTGGAAAATTTTTAAGGGACTTTGAAAAAATTTCAACTGGAATTTTAGCCATTTTTTTATGTGAAATTGTAAACATGTGGCCATGGATTTTGAAAATTCTAGAGAGAATTTTAAAAGCTTCAAGAGAATTTCAACAATTTTGAGAGGGATTTGAAAAGTTTCAATGGGAATGGGAAGAATTGGGACAAAAATTGGAAAATTTTGAAGGGACTTTGAAAAAATTTCAACTGGAATTTTAGCAATTTTTTGACGTGAAATTGTAAACATGTGGACATGGATTTTGAAAATTCTAGAGAGAATTTTAAAAGCTTCAAGAGAATTTCAACAATTTTGAGAGGGATTTGAAAAGTTTCAATGGGAATGGGAAGAATTGGGACAAAAATTGGAAAATTTTTAAGGGACTTTGAAAAAATTTCAACTGGAATTTTAGCCATTTTTTTATGTGAAATTGTAAACATGTGGCCATGGATTTTGAAAATTCTAGAGAGAATTTTAAAAGCTTCAAGAGAATTTCAACAATTTTGAGAGGGATTTGAAAAGTTTCAATGGGAATGGGAAGAATTGGGACAAAAATTGGAAAATTTTTAAGGGACTTTGAAAAAATTTCAACTGGAATTTTAGCCATTTTTTGACGTGAAATTGTAAACTTGTTGAAGTGGATTTTGAAAATTCTAGAGAGATTTTTAAAAGCTTCAACAGAATTTCAACAATTTTGAGAGGGATTTGAAAAGTTTCAATGGGAATGGGAAGAATTGGGACAAAAATTGGAAAATTTTTAAGGGACTTTGAAAAAATTTCAACTGGAATTTTAGCCATTTTTTGACGTGAAATTGTAAACATGTGGCCATGGATTTTGAAAATTCTAGAGAGAATTTTAAAAGCTTCAAGAGAATTTACACAATTTTGAGAGGGATTTGAAAAGTTTCAATGGGAATGGGAAGAATTGGGACAAAAATTGGAAAATTTTTAAGGGAGTTCGAAAAAATTTCAACTGGAATTTTAGCATCTTTTTGACGTGAAATTGTAAACATGTGGCCATGGATTTTGAAAATTCTAGAGAGAATTTTAAAAGCTTCAACAGAATTTCAACAATTTTGAGAGGGATTTGAAAAGTTTCAATGGGAATGGGAAGAATTGGGACAAAAATTGGAAAATTTTTAAGGGACTTTGAAAAAATTTCAACTGGAATTTTAGCCATTTTTTGACGTGAAATTGTAAACATGTGGCCATGGATTTTGAAAATTCTAGAGAGAATTTTAAAAGCTTCAAGAGAATTTCAACAATTTTGAGAGGGATTTGAAAAGTTTCAATGGGAATGGGAAGAATTGGGACAAAAATTGGAAAATTTTTAAGGGAGTTCGAAAAAATTTCAACTGGAATTTTAGCATCTTTTTGACGTGAAATTGTAAACATGTGGCCATGGATTTTGAAAATTCTAGAGAGAATTTTAAAAGCTTCAACAGAATTTCAACAATTTTGAGAGGGATTTGAAAAGTTTCAATGGGAATGGGAAGAATTGGGACAAAAATTGGAAAATTTTTAAGGGACTTTGAAAAAATTTCAACTGGAATTTTAGCCATTTTTTGACGTGAAATTGTAAACATGTGGCCATGGATTTTGAAAATTCTAGAGAGAATTTTAAAAGCTTCAAGAGAATTTCAACAATTTTGAGAGGGATTTGAAAAGTTTCAATGGGAATGGGAAGAATTGGGACAAAAATTGGAAAATTTTTAAGGGACTTTGAAAAAATTTCAACTGGAATTTTAGCAATTTTTTTATGTGAAATTGTAAACATGTGGCCATGGATTTTGAAAATTCTAGAGAGAATTTTAAAAGCTTCAAGAGAATTTCAACAATTTTGAGAGGGATTTGAAAAGTTTCAATGGGAATGGGAAGAATTGGGACAAAAATTGGAAAATTTTTAAGGGACTTTGAAAAAATTTCAACTGGAATTTTAGCCATTTTTTTATGTGAAATTGTAAACATGTGGCCATGGATTTTGAAAATTCTAGAGAGAATTTTAAAAGCTTCAAGAGAATTTCAACAATTTTGAGAGGGATTTGAAAAGTTTCAATGGGAATGGGAAGAATTGGGACAAAAATTGGAAAATTTTGAAGGGACTTTGAAAAAATTTCAACTGGAATTTTAGCCATTTTTTTATGTGAAATTGTAAACATGTGGCCATGGATTTTGAAAATTCTAGAGAGAATTTTAAAAGCTTCAAGAGAATTTCAACAATTTTGAGAGGGATTTGAAAAGTTTCAATGGGAATGGGAAGAATTGGGACAAAAATTGGAAAATTTTTAAGGGACTTTGAAAAAATTTCAACTGGAATTTTAGCCATTTTTTGACGTGAAATTGTAAACATGTGGACATGGATTTTGAAAATTCTAGAGAGAATTTTAAAAGCTTCAAGAGAATTTCAACAATTTTGAGAGGGATTTGAAAAGTTTCAATGGGAATGGGAAGAATTGGGACAAAAATTGGAAAATTTTTAAGGGACTTTGAAAAAATTTCAACTGGAATTTTAGCAATTTTTTTATGTGAAATTGTAAACATGTGGCCATGGATTTTGAAAATTCTAGAGAGAATTTTAAAAGCTTCAACAGAATTTCAACAATTTTGAGAGGGATTTGAAAAGTTTCAATGGGAATGGGAAGAATTGGGACAAAAATTGGAAAATTTTTAAGGGACTTTGAAAAAATTTCAACTGGAATTTTAGCAATTTTTTTATGTGAAATTGTAAACATGTGGCCATGGATTTTGAAAATTCTAGAGAGAATTTTAAAAGCTTCAACAGAATTTCAACACTTTTGAGAGGGATTTGAAAAGTTTCAATGGGAATGGGAAGAATTGGGACAAAAATTGGAAAATTTTTAAGGGACTTTGAAAAAATTTCAACTGGAATTTTAGCAATTTTTTGACGTGAAATTGTAAACATGTGGCCATGGATTTTGAAAATTCTAGAGAGAATTTTAAAAGCTTCAACAGAATTTCAACAATTTTGAGAGGGATTTGAAAAGTTTCAATGGGAATGGGAAGAATTGGGACAAAAATTGGAAAATTTTTAAGGGACTTTGAAAAAATTTCAACTGGAATTTTAGCCATTTTTTGATGTGAAATTGTAAACATGTGGACATGGATTTTGAAAATTCTAGAGAGAATTTTAAAAGCTTCAACAGAATTTCAACAATTTTGAGAGGGATTTGAAAAGTTTCAATGGGAATGGGAAGAATTGGGACAAAAATTGGAAAAATTTTAAGGGACTTTGAAAAAATTTCAACTGGAATTTTAGCCATTTTTTTATGTGAAATTGTAAACATGTGGCCATGGATTTTGAAAATTCTAGAGAGAATTTTAAAAGCTTCAAGAGAATTTCAACAATTTTGAGAGGGATTTGAAAAGTTTCAATGGGAATGGGAAGAATTGGGACAAAAATTGGAAAATTTTGAAGGGACTTTGAAAAAATTTCAACTGGAATTTTAGCCATTTTTTTATGTGAAATTGTAAACATGTGGCCATGGATTTTGAAAATTCTAGAGAGAATTTTAAAAGCTTCAACAGAATTTCAACCATTTTGAGAGGGATTTGAAAAGTTTCAATGGGAATGGGAAGAATTGGGACAAAAATTGGAAAATTTTTAAGGGACTTTGAAAAAATTTCAACTGGAATTTTAGCCATTATTTTATGTGAAATTGTAAACATGTGGACATGGATTTTGAAAATTCTAGAGAGAATTTTAAAAGCTTCAAGAGAATTTCAACAATTTTGAGAGG
Source organism: Streptopelia decaocto (assembly GCF_964273445.1). Taxonomy (NCBI): domain Eukaryota; kingdom Metazoa; phylum Chordata; class Aves; order Columbiformes; family Columbidae; genus Streptopelia; species Streptopelia decaocto. The sequence goes on from NW_028116247.1 coordinate 11,436, forward strand.
GATTTGAAAAGTTTCAATGGGAATGGGAAGAATTGGGACAAAAATTGGAAAATTTTTAAGGGACTTTGAAAAAATTTCAACTGGAATTTTAGCCATTTTTTTATGTGAAATTGTAAACATGTGGCCATGGATTTTGAAAATTCTAGAGAGAATTTTAAAAGCTTCAAGAGAATTTCAACAATTTTGAGAGGGATTTGAAAAGTTTCAATGGGAATGGGAAGAATTGGGACAAAAATTGGAAAATTTTTAAGGGACTTTGAAAAAATTTCAACTGGAATTTTAGCCATTTTTTTATGTGAAATTGTAAACATGTGGACATGGATTTTGAAAATTCTAGAGAGAATTTTAAAAGCTTCAAGAGAATTTCAACAATTTTGAGAGGGATTTGAAAAGTTTCAATGGGAATGGGAAGAATTGGGACAAAAATTGGAAAATTTTTAAGGGACTTTGAAAAAATTTCAACTGGAATTTCAGCCATTTTTTGACGTGAAATTGTAAACATGTGGCCATGGATTTTGAAAATTCTAGAGAGAATTTTAAAAGCTTCAACAGAGTTTCAACCATTTTGAGAGGGATTTGAAAAGTTTCAATGGGAATGGGAAGAATTGGGACAAAAATTGGAAAATTTTTAAGGGACTTTGAAAAAATTTCAACTGGAATTTTAGCCATGTTTTTACGTGAAATTGTAAAGATGTGGACATGGATTTTGAAAATTCTAGAGAGAATTTTAAAAGCTTCAAGAGAATTTCAACAATTTTGAGAGGGATTTGAAAAGTTTCAATGGGAATGGGAAGAATTGGGACAAAAATTGGAAAATTTTTCAGGGACTTTGAAAAAATTTCAACTGGAATTTCAGCAATTTTTTTATGTGAAATTGTAAACATGTGGCCATGGATTTTGAAAATTCTAGAGAGAATTTTAAAAGCTTCAACAGAATTTCAACAATTTTGAGAGGGATTTGAAAAGTTTCAATGGGAATGGGAAGAATTGGGACAAAAATTGGAAAATTTTGAAGGGACTTTGAAAAAATTTCAACTGGAATTTTAGCCATTTTTTTATGTGAAATTGTAAACATGTGGACATGGATTTTGAAAATTCTAGAGAGAATTTTAAAAGCTTCAAGAGAATTTCAACAATTTTGAGAGGGATTTGAAAAGTTTCAATGGGAATGGGAAGAATTGGGACAAAAATTGGAAAATTTTGAAGGGACTTTGAAAAAATTTCAACTGGAATTTTAGCCATTTTTTGACGTGAAATTGTAAACATGTGGCCATGGATTTTGAAAATTCTAGAGAGAATTTTAAAAGCTTCAACAGAATTTCAACCATTTTGAGAGGGATTTGAAAAGTTTCAATGGGAATGGGAAGAATTGGGACAAAAATTGGAAAATTTTTAAGGGACTTTGAAAAAATTTCAACTGGAATTTTAGCCATTATTTTATGTGAAATTGTAAACATGTGGACATGGATTTTGAAAATTCTAGAGAGAATTTTAAAAGCTTCAAGAGAATTTCAACAATTTTGAGAGGGATTTGAAAAGTTTCAATGGGAATGGGAAGAATTGGGACAAAAATTGGAAAATTTTTAAGGGACTTTGAAAAAATTTCAACTGGAATTTTAGCCATTTTTTGACGTGAAATTGTAAACATGTGGCCATGGATTTTGAAAATTCTAGAGAGAATTTTAAAAGCTTCAAGAGAATTTCAACAATTTTGAGAGGGATTTGAAAAGTTTCAATGGGAATGGGAAGAATTGGGACAAAAATTGGAAAATTTTTAAGGGACTTTGAAAAAATTTCAACTGGAATTTTAGCCATTTTTTTATGTGAAATTGTAAACATGTGGCCATGGATTTTGAAAATTCTAGAGAGAATTTTAAAAGCTTCAAGAGAATTTCAACAATTTTGAGAGGGATTTGAAAAGTTTCAATGGGAATGGGAAGAATTGGGACAAAAATTGGAAAATTTTTCAGGGACTTTGAAAAAATTTCAACTGGAATTTCAGCAATTTTTTTATGTGAAATTGTAAACATGTGGCCATGGATTTTGAAAATTCTAGAGAGAATTTTAAAAGCTTCAAGAGAATTTCAACAATTTTGAGAGGGATTTGAAAAGTTTCAATGGGAATGGGAAGAATTGGGACAAAAATTGGAAAATTTTGAAGGGACTTTGAAAAAATTTCAACTGGAATTTTAGCAATTTTTTTATGTGAAATTGTAAACATGTGGACATGGATTTTGAAAATTCTAGAGAGAATTTTAAAAGCTTCAACAGAATTTCTACAATTTTGAGAGGGATTTGAAAAGTTTCAATGGGAATGGGAAGAATTGGGACAAAAATTGGAAAATTTTTAAGGGACTTTGAAAAAATTTCAACTGGAATTTTAGCCATTTTTTGACGTGAAATTGTAAACATGTGGCCATGGATTTTGAAAATTCTAGAGAGAATTTTAAAAGCTTCAAGAGAATTTACACAATTTTGAGAGGGATTTGAAAAGTTTCAATGGGAATGGGAAGAATTGGGACAAAAATTGGAAAATTTTTAAGGGAGTTCGAAAAAATTTCAACTGGAATTTTAGCCATTATTTTATGTGAAATTGTAAACATGTGGACATGGATTTTGAAAATTCTAGAGAGAATTTTAAAAGCTTCAAGAGAATTTCAACAATTTTGAGAGGGATTTGAAAAGTTTCAATGGGAATGGGAAGAATTGGGACAAAAATTGGAAAATTTTTAAGGGACTTTGAAAAAATTTCAACTGGAATTTTAGCCATATTTTGACGTGAAATTGTAAACATGTGGACATGGATTTTGAAAATTCTAGAGAGAATTTTAAAAGCTTCAAGAGAATTTCAACAATTTTGAGAGGGATTTGAAAAGTTTCAATGGGAATGGGAAGAATTGGGACAAAAATTGGAAAATTTTTCAGGGACTTTGAAAAAATTTCAACTGGAATTTTAGCCATTTTTTGACGTAAAATTGTAAACATGTGGCCATGGATTTTGAAAATTCTAGAGAGAATTTTAAAAGCTTCAAGAGAATTTCAACAATTTTGAGAGGGATTTGAAAAGTTTCAATGGGAATGGGAAGAATTGGGACAAAAATTGGAAAATTTTTAAGGGACTTTGAAAAAATTTCAACTGGAATTTTAGCCATTTTTTAATGTGAAATTGTAAACATGTGGACATGGATTTTGAAAATTCTAGAGAGAATTTTAAAAGCTTCAAGAGAATTTCAACAATTTTGAGAGGGATTTGAAAAGTTTCAATGGCAATGGGAAGAATTGGGACAAAAATTGGAAAATTTTAAGGGACTTTGAAAAAATTTCAACTGGAATTTTAGCAATTTTTTTATGTGAAATTGTAAACATGTGGCCATGGATTTTGAAAATTCTAGAGAGAATTTTAAAAGCTTCAAGAGAATTTCAACAATTTTGAGAGGGATTTGAAAAGTTTCAATGGGAATGGGAAGAATTGGGACAAAAATTGGAAAATTTTGAAGGGACTTTGAAAAAATTTCAACTGGAATTTTAGCAATTTTTTGACGTGAAATTGTAAACATGTGGCCATGGATTTTGAAAATTCTAGAGAGAATTTTAAAAGCTTCAACAGAATTTCAACCATTTTGAGAGGGATTTGAAAAGTTTCAATGGGAATGGGAAGAATTGGGACAAAAATTGGAAAATTTTTAAGGGACTTTGAAAAAATTTCAACTGGAATTTTAGCCATTATTTTATGTGAAATTGTAAACATGTGGACATGGATTTTGAAAATTCTAGAGAGAATTTTAAAAGCTTCAAGAGAATTTCAACAATTTTGAGAGGGATTTGAAAAGTTTCAATGGGAATGGGAAGAATTGGGACAAAAATTGGAAAATTTTTAAGGGACTTTGAAAAAATTTCAACTGGAATTTTAGCAATTTTTTGACGTGAAATTGTAAACATGTGGACATGGATTTTGAAAATTCTAGAGAGAATTTTAAAAGCTTCAAGAGAATTTCAACAATTTTGAGAGGGATTTGAAAAGTTTCAATGGGAATGGGAAGAATTGGGACAAAAATTGGAAAATTTTTAAGGGACTTTGAAAAAATTTCAACTGGAATTTTAGCCATTTTTTTATGTGAAATTGTAAACATGTGGCCATGGATTTTGAAAATTCTAGAGAGAATTTTAAAAGCTTCAAGAGAATTTCAACAATTTTGAGAGGGATTTGAAAAGTTTCAATGGGAATGGGAAGAATTGGGACAAAAATTGGAAAATTTTTAAGGGACTTTGAAAAAATTTCAACTGGAATTTTAGCCATTTTTTTATGTGAAATTGTAAACATGTGGACATGGATTTTGAAAATTCTAGAGAGAATTTTAAAAGCTTCAAGAGAATTTCAACAATTTTGAGAGGGATTTGAAAAGTTTCAATGGGAATGGGAAGAATTGGGACAAAAATTGGAAAATTTTTAAGGGACTTTGAAAAAATTTCAACTGGAATTTCAGCCATTTTTTGACGTGAAATTGTAAACATGTGGCCATGGATTTTGAAAATTCTAGAGAGAATTTTAAAAGCTTCAAGAGAATTTCAACAATTTTGAGAGGGATTTGAAAAGTTTCAATGGGAATGGGAAGAATTGGGACAAAAATTGGAAAATTTTTAAGGGACTTTGAAAAAATTTCAACTGGAATTTTAGCCATTTTTTTATGTGAAATTGTAAACATGTGGACATGGATTTTGAAAATTCTAGAGAGAATTTTAAAAGCTTCAAGAGAATTTCAACAATTTTGAGAGGGATTTGAAAAGTTTCAATGGGAATGGGAAGAATTGGGACAAAAATTGGAAAATTTTTCAGGGACTTTGAAAAAATTTCAACTGGAATTTCAGCAATTTTTTTATGTGAAATTGTAAACATGTGGCCATGGATTTTGAAAATTCTAGAGAGAATTTTAAAAGCTTCAACAGAATTTCAACAATTTTGAGAGGGATTTGAAAAGTTTCAATGGGAATGGGAAGAATTGGGACAAAAATTGGAAAATTTTGAAGGGACTTTGAAAAAATTTCAACTGGAATTTTAGCAATTTTTTTATGTGAAATTGTAAACATGTGGACATGGATTTTGAAAATTCTAGAGAGAATTTTAAAAGCTTCAACAGAATTTCTACAATTTTGAGAGGGATTTGAAAAGTTTCAATGGGAATGGGAAGAATTGGGACAAAAATTGGAAAATTTTTAAGGGACTTTGAAAAAATTTCAACTGGAATTTTAGCCATTTTTTTATGTGAAATTGTAAACATGTGGCCATGGATTTTGAAAATTCTAGAGAGAATTTTAAAAGCTTCAAGAGAATTTACACAATTTTGAGAGGGATTTGAAAAGTTTCAATGGGAATGGGAAGAATTGGGACAAAAATTGGAAAATTTTTAAGGGAGTTCGAAAAAATATCAACTGGAATTTTAGCCATTATTTTATGTGAAATTGTAAACATGTGGACATGGATTTTGAAAATTCTAGAGAGAATTTTAAAAGCTTCAAGAGAATTTCAACAATTTTGAGAGGGATTTGAAAAGTTTCAATGGGAATGGGAAGAATTGGGACAAAAATTGGAAAATTTTTAAGGGACTTTGAAAAAATTTCAACTGGAATTTTAGCCATTTTTTGACGTGAAATTGTAAACATGTGGCCATGGATTTTGAAAATTCTAGAGAGAATTTTAAAAGCTTCAAGAGAATTTCAACAATTTTGAGAGGGATTTGAAAAGTTTCAATGGGAATGGGAAGAATTGGGACAAAAATTGGAAAATTTTTCAGGGACTTTGAAAAAATTTCAACTGGAATTTTAGCCATTTTTTGACGTGAAATTGTAAACATGTGGCCACGGATTTTGAAAATTCTAGAGAGAATTTTAAAAGCTTCAAGAGAATTTCAACAATTTTGAGAGGGATTTGAAAAGTTTCAATGGGAATGGGAAGAATTGGGACAAAAATTGGAAAATTTTTAAGGGACTTTGAAAAAATTTCAACTGGAATTTTAGCCATTTTTTTATGTGAAATTGTAAACATGTGGACATGGATTTTGAAAATTCTAGAGAGAATTTTAAAAGCTTCAAGAGAATTTCAACAATTTTGAGAGGGATTTGAAAAGTTTCAATGGGAATGGGAAGAATTGGGACAAAAATTGGAAAATTTTGAAGGGACTTTGAAAAAATTTCAACTGGAATTTTAGCCATTTTTTTATGTGAAATTGTAAACATGTGGCCATGGATTTTGAAAATTCTAGAGAGAATTTTAAAAGCTTCAAGAGAATTTCAACAATTTTGAGAGGGATTTGAAAAGTTTCAATGGGAATGGGAAGAATTGGGACAAAAATTGGAAAATTTTTAAGGGACTTTGAAAAAATTTCAACTGGAATTTTAGCAATTTTTTAATGTGAAATTGTAAACATGTGGACATGGATTTTGAAAATTCTAGAGAGAATTTTAAAAGCTTCAACAGAATTTCTACAATTTTGAGAGGGATTTGAAAAGTTTCAATGGGAATGGGAAGAATTGGGACAAAAATTGGAAAATTTTTAAGGGACTTTGAAAAAATTTCAACTGGAATTTTAGCCATTTTTTGACGTGAAATTGTAAACATGTGGACATGGATTTTGAAAATTCTAGAGAGAATTTTAAAAGCTTCAAGAGAATTTCAACAATTTTGAGAGGGATTTGAAAAGTTTCAATGGGAATGGGAAGAATTGGGACAAAAATTGGAAAATTTTTAAGGGACTTTGAAAAAATTTCAACTGGAATTTTAGCCATTTTTTTATGTGAAATTGTAAACATGTGGCCATGGATTTTGAAAATTCTAGAGAGAATTTTAAAAGCTTCAACAGAATTTCAACAGTTTTGAGAGGGATTTGAAAAGTTTCAATGGGAATGGGAAGAATTGGGACAAAAATTGGAAAATTTTTAAGGGACTTTGAAAAAATTTCAACTGGAATTTTAGCCATTTTTTTATGTGAAATTGTAAACATGTGGCCATGGATTTTGAAAATTCTAGAGAGAATTTTAAAAGCTTCAAGAGAATTTCAACAATTTTGAGAGGGATTTGAAAAGTTTCAATGGGAATGGGAAGAATTGGGACAAAAATTGGAAAATTTTTAAGGGACTTTGAAAAAATTTCAACTGGAATTTTAGCCATTATTTTATGTGAAATTGTAAACATGTGGACATGGATTTTGAAAATTCTAGAGAGAATTTTAAAAGCTTCAAGAGAATTTCAACAATTTTGAGAGGGATTTGAAAAGTTTCAATGGGAATGGGAAGAATTGGGACAAAAATTGGAAAATTTTGAAGGGACTTTGAAAAAATTTCAACTGGAATTTTAGCCATATTTTGACGTGAAATTGTAAACATGTGGACATGGATTTTGAAAATTCTAGAGAGAATTTTAAAAGCTTCAAGAGAATTTCAACAATTTTGAGAGGGATTTGAAAAGTTTCAATGGGAATGGGAAGAATTGGGACAAAAATTGGAAAATTTTTAAGGGACTTTGAAAAAATTTCAACTGGAATTTTAGCCATTTTTTTATGTGAAATTGTAAACATGTGGCCATGGATTTTGAAAATTCTAGAGAGAATTTTAAAAGCTTCAAGAGAATTTCAACAATTTTGAGAGGGATTTGAAAAGTTTCAATGGGAATGGGAAGAATTGGGACAAAAATTGGAAAATTTTTAAGGGACTTTGAAAAAATTTCAACTGGAATTTTAGCCATTTTTTTATGTGAAATTGTAAACATGTGGACATGGATTTTGAAAATTCTAGAGAGAATTTTAAAAGCTTCAAGAGAATTTCAACAATTTTGAGAGGGATTTGAAAAGTTTCAATGGGAATGGGAAGAATTGGGACAAAAATTGGAAAATTTTTAAGGGACTTTGAAAAAATTTCAACTGGAATTTTAGCAATTTTTTTATGTGAAATTGTAAACATGTGGACATGGATTTTGAAAATTCTAGAGAGAATTTTAAAAGCTTCAACAGAATTTCTACAATTTTGAGAGGGATTTGAAAAGTTTCAATGGGAATGGGAAGAATTGGGACAAAAATTGGAAAATTTTTAAGGGACTTTGAAAAAATTTCAACTGGAATTTTAGCAATTTTTTGACGTGAAATTGTAAACATGTGGCCATGGATTTTGAAAATTCTAGAGAGATTTTTAAAAGCTTCAACAGAATTTCAACAATTTTGAGAGGGATTTGAAAAGTTTCAATGGGAATGGGAAGAATTGGGACAAAAATTGGAAAATTTTTAAGGGACTTTGAAAAAATTTCAACTGGAATTTTAGCCATTTTTTGACGTGAAATTGTAAACATGTGGACATGGATTTTGAAAATTCTAGAGAGAATTTTAAAAGCTTCAACAGAATTTCAACAATTTTGAGAGGGATTTGAAAAGTTTCAATGGGAATGGGAAGAATTGGGACAAAAATTGGAAAATTTTTAAGGGACTTTGAAAAAATTTCAACTGGAATTTTAGCAATTTTTTGACGTGAAATTGTAAACATGTGGCCATGGATTTTGAAAATTCTAGAGAGAATTTTAAAAGCTTCAAGAGAATTTCAACAATTTTGAGAGGGATTTGAAAAGTTTCAATGGGAATGGGAAGAATTGGGACAAAAATTGGAAAATTTTTAAGGGACTTTGAAAAAATTTCAACTGGAATTTTAGCAATTTTTTGACGTGAAATTGTAAACATGTGGCCATGGATTTTGAAAATTCTAGAGAGAATTTTAAAAGCTTCAACAGAATTTCAACCATTTTGAGAGGGATTTGAAAAGTTTCAATGGGAATGGGAAGAATTGGGACAAAAATTGGAAAATTTTTAAGGGACTTTGAAAAAATTTCAACTGGAATTTTAGCCATTATTTTATGTGAAATTGTAAACATGTGGACATGGATTTTGAAAATTCTAGAGAGAATTTTAAAAGCTTCAAGAGAATTTCAACAATTTTGAGAGGGATTTGAAAAGTTTCAATGGGAATGGGAAGAATTGGGACAAAAATTGGAAAATTTTTAAGGGACTTTGAAAAAATTTCAACTGGAATTTTAGCAATTTTTTGACGTGAAATTGTAAACATGTGGCCATGGATTTTGAAAATTCTAGAGAGAATTTTAAAAGCTTCAAGAGAATTTCAACAGTTTTGAGAGGGATTTGAAAAGTTTCAATGGGAATGGGAAGAATTGGGACAAAAATTGGAAAATTTTTAAGGGACTTTGAAAAAATTTCAACTGGAATTTTAGCCATTTTTTTATGTGAAATTGTAAACATGTGGACATGGATTTTGAAAATTCTAGAGAGAATTTTAAAAGCTTCAAGAGAATTTCAACAATTTTGAGAGGGATTTGAAAAGTTTCAATGGGAATGGGAAGAATTGGGACAAAAATTGGAAAATTTTTAAGGGACTTTGAAAAAATTTCAACTGGAATTTCAGCCATTTTTTGACGTGAAATTGTAAACATGTGGCCATGGATTTTGAAAATTCTAGAGAGAATTTTAAAAGCTTCAAGAGAATTTCAACAATTTTGAGAGGGATTTGAAAAGTTTCAATGGGAATGGGAAGAATTGGGACAAAAATTGGAAAATTTTTAAGGGACTTTGAAAAAATTTCAACTGGAATTTTAGCCATTTTTTTATGTGAAATTGTAAACATGTGGACATGGATTTTGAAAATTCTAGAGAGAATTTTAAAAGCTTCAACAGAATTTCTACAATTTTGAGAGGGATTTGAAAAGTTTCAATGGGAATGGGAAGAATTGGGACAAAAATTGGAAAATTTTTAAGGGACTTTGAAAAAATTTCAACTGGAATTTCAGCAATTTTTTTATGTGAAATTGTAAACATGTGGCCATGGATTTTGAAAATTCTAGAGAGAATTTTAAAAGCTTCAAGAGAATTTCAACAATTTTGAGAGGGATTTGAAAAGTTTCAATGGGAATGGGAAGAATTGGGACAAAAATTGGAAAATTTTGAAGGGACTTTGAAAAAATTTCAACTGGAATTTTAGCAATTTTTTAATGTGAAATTGTAAACATGTGGACATGGATTTTGAAAATTCTAGAGAGAATTTTAAAAGCTTCAACAGAATTTCTACAATTTTGAGAGGGATTTGAAAAGTTTCAATGGGAATGGGAAGAATTGGGACAAAAATTGGAAAATTTTTAAGGGACTTTGAAAAAATTTCAACTGGAATTTTAGCCATTTTTTGACGTGAAATTGTAACCATGTGGCCATGGATTTTGAAAATTCTAGAGAGAATTTTAAAAGCTTCAAGAGAATTTACACAATTTTGAGAGGGATTTGAAAAGTTTCAATGGGAATGGGAAGAATTGGGACAAAAATTGGAAAATTTTTAAGGGAGTTCGAAAAAATTTCAACTGGAATTTTAGCATCTTTTTGACGTGAAATTGTAAACATGTGGCCATGGATTTTGAAAATTCTAGAGAGAATTTTAAAAGCTTCAAGAGAATTTCAACAATTTTGAGAGGGATTTGAAAAGTTTCAATGGGAATGGGAAGAATTGGGACAAAAATTGGAAAATTTTTAAGGGACTTTGAAAAAATTTCAACTGGAATTTTAGCCATTTTGACGTGAAATTGTAAACATGTGGACATGGATTTTGAAAATTCTAGAGAGAATTTTAAAAGCTTCAAGAGAATTTCTACAATTTTGAGAGGGATTTGAAAAGTTTCAATGGGAATGGGAAGAATTGGGACAAAAATTGGAAAATTTTTCAGGGACTTTGAAAAAATTTCAACTGGAATTTTAGCAATTTTTTTATGTGAAATTGTAAACATGTGGCCATGGATTTTGAAAATTCTAGAGAGAATTTTAAAAGCTTCAAGAGAATTTCAACCATTTTGAGAGGGATTTGAAAAGTTTCAATGGGAATGGGAAGAATTGGGACAAAAATTGGAAAATTTTTAAGGGACTTTGAAAAAATTTCAACTGGAATTTTAGCCATTTTTTTATGTGAAATTGTAAACATGTGGACATGGATTTTGAAAATTCTAGAGAGAATTTTAAAAGCTTCAAGAGAATTTCAACAATTTTGAGAGGGATTTGAAAAGTTTCAATGGGAATGGGAAGAATTGGGACAAAAATTGGAAAATTTTTAAGGGACTTTGAAAAAATGTCAACTGGAATTTTAGCAATTTTTTGACGTGAAATTGTAAACATGTGGCCATGGATTTTGAAAATTCTAGAGAGAATTTTAAAAGCTTCAAGAGAATTTCAACAATTTTGAGAGGGATTTGAAAAGTTTCAATGGGAATGGGAAGAATTGGGACAAAAATTGGAAAATTTTTAAGGGACTTTGAAAAAATTTCAACTGGAATTTTAGCCATTTTTTTATGTGAAATTGTAAACATGTGGACATGGATTTTGAAAATTCTAGAGAGAATTTTAAAAGCTTCAAGAGAATTTCAACAATTTTGAGAGGGATTTGAAAAGTTTCAATGGGAATGGGAAGAATTGGGACAAAAATTGGAAAATTTTTAAGGGACTTTGAAAAAATTTCAACTGGAATTTCAGCCATTTTTTGACGTGAAATTGTAAACATGTGGCCATGGATTTTGAAAATTCTAGAGAGAATTTTAAAAGCTTCAACAGAATTTCAACAATTTTGAGAGGGATTTGAAAAGTTTCAATGGGAATGGGAAGAATTGGGACAAAAATTGGAAAATTTTTAAGGGACTTTGAAAAAATTTCAACTGGAATTTTAGCCATTTTTTTATGTGAAATTGTAAACATGTGGACATGGATTTTGAAAATTCTAGAGAGAATTTTAAAAGCTTCAACAGAATTTCTACAATTTTGAGAGGGATTTGAAAAGTTTCAATGGGAATGGGAAGAATTGGGACAAAAATTGGAAAATTTTTAAGGGACTTTGAAAAAATTTCAACTGGAATTTCAGCAATTTTTTTATGTGAAATTGTAAACATGTGGCCATGGATTTTGAAAATTCTAGAGAGAATTTTAAAAGCTTCAAGAGAATTTCAACAATTTTGAGAGGGATTTGAAAAGTTTCAATGGGAATGGGAAGAATTGGGACAAAAATTGGAAAATTTTGAAGGGACTTTGAAAAAATTTCAACTGGAATTTTAGCAATTTTTTAATGTGAAATTGTAAACATGTGGCCATGGATTTTGAAAATTCTAGAGAGAATTTTAAAAGCTTCAAGAGAATTTCTACAATTTTGAGAGGGATTTGAAAAGTTTCAATGGGAATGGGAAGAATTGGGACAAAAATTGGAAAATTTTTAAGGGACTTTGAAAAAATTTCAACTGGAATTTTAGCCATTTTTTGACGTGAAATTGTAACCATGTGGCCATGGATTTTGAAAATTCTAGAGAGAATTTTAAAAGCTTCAAGAGAATTTACACAATTTTGAGAGGGATTTGAAAAGTTTCAATGGGAATGGGAAGAATTGGGACAAAAATTGGAAAATTTTTAAGGGAGTTCGAAAAAATTTCAACTGGAATTTTAGCATCTTTTTGACGTGAAATTGTAAACATGTGGCCATGGATTTTGAAAATTCTAGAGAGAATTTTAAAAGCTTCAAGAGAATTTCAACAATTTTGAGAGGGATTTGAAAAGTTTCAATGGGAATGGGAAGAATTGGGACAAAAATTGGAAAATTTTTAAGGGACTTTGAAAAAATTTCAACTGGAATTTTAGCCATTTTGACGTGAAATTGTAACATGTGGACATGGATTTTGAAAATTCTAGAGAGAATTTTAAAAGCTTCAAGAGAATTTCTACAATTTTGAGAGGGATTTGAAAAGTTTCAATGGGAATGGGAAGAATTGGGACAAAAATTGGAAAATTTTTCAGGGACTTTGAAAAAATTTCAACTGGAATTTTAGCAATTTTTTTATGTGAAATTGTAAACATGTGGCCATGGATTTTGAAAATTCTAGAGAGAATTTTAAAAGCTTCAAGAGAATTTCAACAATTTTGAGAGGGATTTGAAAAGTTTCAATGGGAATGGGAAGAATTGGGACAAAAATTGGAAAATTTTTAAGGGACTTTGAAAAAATTTCAACTGGAATTTTAGCCATTTTTTTATGTGAAATTGTAAACATGTGGACATGGATTTTGAAAATTCTAGAGAGAATTTTAAAAGCTTCAAGAGAATTTCAACAATTTTGAGAGGGATTTGAAAAGTTTCAATGGGAATGGGAAGAATTGGGACAAAAATTGGAAAATTTTTAAGGGACTTTGAAAAAATTTCAACTGGAATTTTAGCAATTTTTTGACGTGAAATTGTAAACATGTGGCCATGGATTTTGAAAATTCTAGAGAGAATTTTAAAAGCTTCAAGAGAATTTCAACAATTTTGAGAGGGATTTGAAAAGTTTCAATGGGAATGGGAAGAATTGGGACAAAAATTGGAAAATTTTGAAGGGACTTTGAAAAAATTTCAACTGGAATTTTAGCCATTTTTTTATGTGAAAATTGTAAACATGTGGACATGGATTTTGAAAATTCTAGAGAGAATTTTAAAAGCTTCAAGAGAATTTCAACAATTTTGAGAGGGATTTGAAAAGTTTCAATGGGAATGGGAAGAATTGGGACAAAAATTGGAAAATTTTTCAGGGACTTTGAAAAAATTTCAACTGGAATTTCAGCCATTTTTTGACGTGAAATTGTAAACATGTGGCCATGGATTTTGAAAATTCTAGAGAGAATTTTAAAAGCTTCAACAGAATTTCAACAATTTTGAGAGGGATTTGAAAAGTTTCAATGGGAATGGGAAGAATTGGGACAAAAATTGGAAAATTTTGAAGGGACTTTGAAAAAATTTCAACTGGAATTTTAGCAATTTTTTTGACGTGAAATTGTAAACATGTGGCCATGGATTTTGAAAATTCTAGAGAGAATTTTAAAAGCTTCAACAGAATTTCAACCATTTTGAGAGGGATTTGAAAAGTTTCAATGGGAATGGGAAGAATTGGGACAAAAATTGGAAAATTTTTAAGGGACTTTGAAAAAATTTCAACTGGAATTTTAGCCATTATTTTATGTGAAATTGTAAACATGTGGACATGGATTTTGAAAATTCTAGAGAGAATTTTAAAAGCTTCAAGAGAATTTCAACAATTTTGAGAGGGATTTGAAAAGTTTCAATGGGAATGGGAAGAATTGGGACAAAAATTGGAAAATTTTTAAGGGACTTTGAAAAATTTCAACTGGAATTTTAGCAATTTTTTGACGTGAAATTGTAAACATGTGGCCATGGATTTTGAAAATTCTAGAGAGAATTTTAAAAGCTTCAAGAGAATTTCAACAATTTTGAGAGGGATTTGAAAAGTTTCAATGGGAATGGGAAGAATTGGGACAAAAATTGGAAAATTTTTAAGGGACTTTGAAAAAATTTCAACTGGAATTTCAGCCATTTTTTGACGTGAAATTGTAAACATGTGGCCATGGATTTTGAAAATTCTAGAGAGAATTTTAAAAGCTTCAACAGAATTTCAACAATTTTGAGAGGGATTTGAAAAGTTTCAATGGGAATGGGAAGAATTGGGACAAAAATTGGAAAATTTTTAAGGGACTTTGAAAAAATTTCAACTGGAATTTTAGCCATTTTTTAATGTGAAATTGTAAACATGTGGACATGGATTTTGAAAATTCTAGAGAGAATTTTAAAAGCTTCAAGAGAATTTCAACAATTTTGAGAGGGATTTGAAAAGTTTCAATGGGAATGGGAAGAATTGGGACAAAAATTGGAAAATTTTTCAGGGACTTTGAAAAAATTTCAACTGGAATTTCAGCAATTTTTTGACGTGAAATTGTAAACATGTGGCCATGGATTTTGAAAATTCTAGAGAGAATTTTAAAAGCTTCAAGAGAATTTCAACAATTTTGAGAGGGATTTGAAAAGTTTCAATGGGAATGGGAAGAATTGGGACAAAAATTGGAAAATTTTTAAGGGACTTTGAAAAAATTTCAACTGGAATTTTAGCCATTTTTTTATGTGAAATTGTAAACATGTGGACATGGATTTTGAAAATTCTAGAGAGAATTTTAAAAGCTTCAAGAGAATTTCAACAATTTTGAGAGGGATTTGAAAAGTTTCAATGGGAATGGGAAGAATTGGGACAAAAATTGGAAAATTTTTAAGGGACTTTGAAAAAATTTCAACTGGAATTTTAGCCATTTTGACGTGAAATTGTAAACATGTGGACATGGATTTTGAAAATTCTAGAGAGAATTTTAAAAGCTTCAAGAGAATTTCTACAATTTTGAGAGGGATTTGAAAAGTTTCAATGGGAATGGGAAGAATTGGGACAAAAATTGGAAAATTTTTCAGGGACTTTGAAAAAATTTCAACTGGAATTTTAGCAATTTTTTTATGTGAAATTGTAAACATGTGGACATGGATTTTGAAAATTCTAGAGAGAATTTTAAAAGTTTCAAGAGAATTTCAACAATTTTGAGAGGGATTTGAAAAGTTTCAATGGGAATGGGAAGAATTGGGACAAAAATTGGAAAATTTTTAAGGGACTTTGAAAAAATTTCAACTGGAATTTTAGCCATTTTTTTATGTGAAATTGTAAACATGTGGACATGGATTTTGAAAATTCTAGAGAGAATTTTAAAAGCTTCAAGAGAATTTCAACAATTTTGAGAGGGATTTGAAAAGTTTCAATGGGAATGGGAAGAATTGGGACAAAAATTGGAAAATTTTTAAGGGACTTTGAAAAAATTTCAACTGGAATTTCAGCCATTTTTTGACGTGAAATTGTAAACATGTGGCCATGGATTTTGAAAATTCTAGAGAGAATTTTAAAAGCTTCAACAGAATTTCAACAATTTTGAGAGGGATTTGAAAAGTTTCAATGGGAATGGGAAGAATTGGGACAAAAATTGGAAAATTTTTAAGGGACTTTGAAAAAATTTCAACTGGAATTTTAGCCATTTTTTTATGTGAAATTGTAAACATGTGGACATGGATTTTGAAAATTCTAGAGAGAATTTTAAAAGCTTCAACAGAATTTCTACAATTTTGAGAGGGATTTGAAAAGTTTCAATGGGAATGGGAAGAATTGGGACAAAAATTGGAAAATTTTTAAGGGACTTTGAAAAAATTTCAACTGGAATTTCAGCAATTTTTTTATGTGAAATTGTAAACATGTGGCCATGGATTTTGAAAATTCTAGAGAGAATTTTAAAAGCTTCAAGAGAATTTCAACAATTTTGAGAGGGATTTGAAAAGTTTCAATGGGAATGGGAAGAATTGGGACAAAAATTGGAAAATTTTGAAGGGACTTTGAAAAAATTTCAACTGGAATTTTAGCAATTTTTTAATGTGAAATTGTAAACATGTGGACATGGATTTTGAAAATTCTAGAGAGAATTTTAAAAGCTTCAACAGAATTTCTACAATTTTGAGAGGGATTTGAAAAGTTTCAATGGGAATGGGAAGAATTGGGACAAAAATTGGAAAATTTTTAAGGGACTTTGAAAAAATTTCAACTGGAATTTTAGCCATTTTTTGACGTGAAATTGTAACCATGTGGCCATGGATTTTGAAAATTCTAGAGAGAATTTTAAAAGCTTCAAGAGAATTTACACAATTTTGAGAGGGATTTGAAAAGTTTCAATGGGAATGGGAAGAATTGGGACAAAAATTGGAAAATTTTTAAGGGAGTTCGAAAAAATTTCAACTGGAATTTTAGCATCTTTTTGACGTGAAATTGTAAACATGTGGCCATGGATTTTGAAAATTCTAGAGAGAATTTTAAAAGCTTCAAGAGAATTTCAACAATTTTGAGAGGGATTTGAAAAGTTTCAATGGGAATGGGAAGAATTGGGACAAAAATTGGAAAATTTTTAAGGGACTTTGAAAAAATTTCAACTGGAATTTTAGCCATTTTGACGTGAAATTGTAAACATGTGGACATGGATTTTGAAAATTCTAGAGAGAATTTTAAAAGCTTCAAGAGAATTTCTACAATTTTGAGAGGGATTTGAAAAGTTTCAATGGGAATGGGAAGAATTGGGACAAAAATTGGAAAATTTTGAAGGGACTTTGAAAAAATTTCAACTGGAATTTTAGCAATTTTTTTATGTGAAATTGTAAACATGTGGCCATGGATTTTGAAAATTCTAGAGAGAATTTTAAAAGCTTCAAGAGAATTTCAACAATTTTGAGAGGGATTTGAAAAGTTTCAATGGGAATGGGAAGAATTGGGACAAAAATTGGAAAATTTTTAAGGGACTTTGAAAAAATTTCAACTGGAATTTTAGCCATTTTTTTATGTGAAATTGTAAACATGTGGACATGGATTTTGAAAATTCTAGAGAGAATTTTAAAAGCTTCAAGAGAATTTCAACAATTTTGAGAGGGATTTGAAAAGTTTCAATGGGAATGGGAAGAATTGGGACAAAAATTGGAAAATTTTTAAGGGACTTTGAAAAAATTTCAACTGGAATTTTAGCAATTTTTTGACGTGAAATTGTAAACATGTGGCCATGGATTTTGAAAATTCTAGAGAGAATTTTAAAAGCTTCAAGAGAATTTCAACAATTTTGAGAGGGATTTGAAAAGTTTCAATGGGAATGGGAAGAATTGGGACAAAAATTGGAAAATTTTTAAGGGACTTTGAAAAAATTTCAACTGGAATTTTAGCCATTTTTTTATGTGAAATTGTAAACATGTGGACATGGATTTTGAAAATTCTAGAGAGAATTTTAAAAGCTTCAAGAGAATTTCAACAATTTTGAGAGGGATTTGAAAAGTTTCAATGGGAATGGGAAGAATTGGGACAAAAATTGGAAAATTTTTAAGGGACTTTGAAAAAATTTCAACTGGAATTTCAGCCATTTTTTGACGTGAAATTGTAAACATGTGGCCATGGATTTTGAAAATTCTAGAGAGAATTTTAAAAGCTTCAACAGAATTTCAACAATTTTGAGAGGGATTTGAAAAGTTTCAATGGGAATGGGAAGAATTGGGACAAAAATTGGAAAATTTTTAAGGGACTTTGAAAAAATTTCAACTGGAATTTTAGCCATTTTTTGACGTGAAATTGTAAACATGTGGACATGGATTTTGAAAATTCTAGAGAGAATTTTAAAAGCTTCAACAGAATTTCAACCATTTTGAGAGGGATTTGAAAAGTTTCAATGGGAATGGGAAGAATTGGGACAAAAATTGGAAAATTTTTAAGGGACTTTGAAAAAATTTCAACTGGAATTTTAGCCATTATTTTATGTGAAATTGTAAACATGTGGACATGGATTTTGAAAATTCTAGAGAGAATTTTAAAAGCTTCAAGAGAATTTCAACAATTTTGAGAGGGATTTGAAAAGTTTCAATGGGAATGGGAAGAATTGGGACAAAAATTGGAAAATTTTTAAGGGACTTTGAAAAAATTTCAACTGGAATTTTAGCAATTTTTTGACGTGAAATTGTAAACATGTGGCCATGGATTTTGAAAATTCTAGAGAGAATTTTAAAAGCTTCAAGAGAATTTCAACAATTTTGAGAGGGATTTGAAAAGTTTCAATGGGAATGGGAAGAATTGGGACAAAAATTGGAAAATTTTTAAGGGACTTTGAAAAAATTTCAACTGGAATTTTAGCCATTTTTTTATGTGAAATTGTAAACATGTGGCCATGGATTTTGAAAATTCTAGAGAGAATTTTAAAAGCTTCAAGAGAATTTCAACAATTTTGAGAGGGATTTGAAAAGTTTCAATGGGAATGGGAAGAATTGGGACAAAAATTGGAAAATTTTTAAGGGACTTTGAAAAAATTTCAACTGGAATTTCAGCCATTTTTTGACGTGAAATTGTAAACATGTGGCCATGGATTTTGAAAATTCTAGAGAGAATTTTAAAAGCTTCAACAGAATTTCAACAATTTTGAGAGGGATTTGAAAAGTTTCAATGGGAATGGGAAGAATTGGGACAAAAATTGGAAAATTTTTAAGGGACTTTGAAAAAATTTCAACTGGAATTTTAGCCATTTTTTAATGTGAAATTGTAAACATGTGGACATGGATTTTGAAAATTCTAGAGAGAATTTTAAAAGCTTCAAGAGAATTTCAACAATTTTGAGAGGGATTTGAAAAGTTTCAATGGGAATGGGAAGAATTGGGACAAAAATTGGAAAATTTTTCAGGGACTTTGAAAAAATTTCAACTGGAATTTCAGCAATTTTTTGACGTGAAATTGTAAACATGTGGCCATGGATTTTGAAAATTCTAGAGAGAATTTTAAAAGCTTCAAGAGAATTTCAACAATTTTGAGAGGGATTTGAAAAGTTTCAATGGGAATGGGAAGAATTGGGACAAAAATTGGAAAATTTTTAAGGGACTTTGAAAAAATTTCAACTGGAATTTTAGCCATTTTTTTATGTGAAATTGTAAACATGTGGACATGGATTTTGAAAATTCTAGAGAGAATTTTAAAAGCTTCAAGAGAATTTCAACAATTTTGAGAGGGATTTGAAAAGTTTCAATGGGAATGGGAAGAATTGGGACAAAAATTGGAAAATTTTTAAGGGACTTTGAAAAAATTTCAACTGGAATTTTAGCCATTTTGACGTGAAATTGTAAACATGTGGACATGGATTTTGAAAATTCTAGAGAGAATTTTAAAAGCTTCAAGAGAATTTCTACAATTTTGAGAGGGATTTGAAAAGTTTCAATGGGAATGGGAAGAATTGGGACAAAAATTGGAAAATTTTTCAGGGACTTTGAAAAAATTTCAACTGGAATTTTAGCAATTTTTTTATGTGAAATTGTAAACATGTGGACATGGATTTTGAAAATTCTAGAGAGAATTTTAAAAGCTTCAAGAGAATTTCAACAATTTTGAGAGGGATTTGAAAAGTTTCAATGGGAATGGGAAGAATTGGGACAAAAATTGGAAAATTTTTAAGGGACTTTGAAAAAATTTCAACTGGAATTTTAGCCATTTTTTTATGTGAAATTGTAAACATGTGGACATGGATTTTGAAAATTCTAGAGAGAATTTTAAAAGCTTCAAGAGAATTTCAACAATTTTGAGAGGGATTTGAAAAGTTTCAATGGGAATGGGAAGAATTGGGACAAAAATTGGAAAATTTTGAAGGGACTTTGAAAAAATTTCAACTGGAATTTTAGCCATTTTTTTATGTGAAATTGTAAACATGTGGACATGGATTTTGAAAATTCTAGAGAGAATTTTAAAAGCTTCAAGAGAATTTCAACAATTTTGAGAGGGATTTGAAAAGTTTCAATGGGAATGGGAAGAATTGGGACAAAAATTGGAAAATTTTTAAGGGACTTTGAAAAAATTTCAACTGGAATTTTAGCCATTTTTTTATGTGAAATTGTAAACATGTGGCCATGGATTTTGAAAATTCTAGAGAGAATTTTAAAAGCTTCAAGAGAATTTCAACAATTTTGAGAGGGATTTGAAAAGTTTCAATGGGAATGGGAAGAATTGGGACAAAAATTGGAAAATTTTTAAGGGACTTTGAAAAAATTTCAACTGGAATTTTTGCAATTTTTTAATGTGAAATTGTAAACATGTGGACATGGATTTTGAAAATTCTAGAGAGAATTTTAAAAGCTTCAAGAGAATTTCAACAATTTTGAGAGGGATTTGAAAAGTTTCAATGGGAATGGGAAGAATTGGGACAAAAATTGGAAAATTTTTAAGGGACTTTGAAAAAATTTCAACTGGAATTTTAGCCATTTTTTTATGTGAAATTGTAAACATGTGGCCATGGATTTTGAAAATTCTAGAGAGAATTTTAAAAGCTTCAAGAGAATTTCAACAATTTTGAGAGGGATTTGAAAAGTTTCAATGGGAATGGGAAGAATTGGGACAAAAATTGGAAAATTTTGAAGGGACTTTGAAAAAATTTCAACTGGAATTTTAGCCATTTTTTGACGTGAAATTGTAAACATGTTGAAGTGGATTTTGAAAATTCTAGAGAGAATTTTAAAAGCTTCAAGAGAATTTCAACAATTTTGAGAGGGATTTGAAAAGTTTCAATGGGAATGGGAAGAATTGGGACAAAAATTGGAAAATTTTTAAGGGACTTTGAAAAAATTTCAACTGGAATTTCAGCCATTTTTTGACGTGAAATTGTAAACATGTGGCCATGGATTTTGAAAATTCTAGAGAGAATTTTAAAAGCTTCAACAGAATTTCAACAATTTTGAGAGGGATTTGAAAAGTTTCAATGGGAATGGGAAGAATTGGGACAAAAATTGGAAAATTTTTAAGGGACTTTGAAAAAATTTCAACTGGAATTTTAGCCATTTTTTTATGTGAAATTGTAAACATGTGGACATGGATTTTGAAAATTCTAGAGAGAATTTTAAAAGCTTCAAGAGAATTTCAACAATTTTGAGAGGGATTTGAAAAGTTTCAATGGGAATGGGAAGAATTGGGACAAAAATTGGAAAATTTTTCAGGGACTTTGAAAAAATTTCAACTGGAATTTCAGCAATTTTTTTATGTGAAATTGTAAACATGTGGCCATGGATTTTGAAAATTCTAGAGAGAATTTTAAAAGCTTCAACAGAATTTCAACAATTTTGAGAGGGATTTGAAAAGTTTCAATGGGAATGGGAAGAATTGGGACAAAAATTGGAAAATTTTGAAGGGACTTTGAAAAAATTTCAACTGGAATTTTAGCAATTTTTTTATGTGAAATTGTAAACATGTGGACATGGATTTTGAAAATTCTAGAGAGAATTTTAAAAGCTTCAACAGAATTTCTACAATTTTGAGAGGGATTTGAAAAGTTTCAATGGGAATGGGAAGAATTGGGACAAAAATTGGAAAATTTTTAAGGGACTTTGAAAAAATTTCAACTGGAATTTTAGCCATTTTTTGACGTGAAATTGTAACCATGTGGCCATGGATTTTGAAAATTCTAGAGAGAATTTTAAAAGCTTCAAGAGAATTTACACAATTTTGAGAGGGATTTGAAAAGTTTCAATGGGAATGGGAAGAATTGGGACAAAAATTGGAAAATTTTTAAGGGACTTTGAAAAAATTTCAACTGGAATTTTAGCATCTTTTTGACGTGAAATTGTAAACATGTGGCCATGGATTTTGAAAATTCTAGAGAGAATTTTAAAAGCTTCAACAGAATTTCAACAATTTTGAGAGGGATTTGAAAAGTTTCAATGGGAATGGGAAGAATTGGGACAAAAATTGGAAAATTTTTAAGGGACTTTGAAAAAATTTCAACTGGAATTTTAGCCATTTTGACGTGAAATTGTAAACATGTGGACATGGATTTTGAAAATTCTAGAGAGAATTTTAAAAGCTTCAAGAGAATTTCTACAATTTTGAGAGGGATTTGAAAAGTTTCAATGGGAATGGGAAGAATTGGGACAAAAATTGGAAAATTTTTCAGGGACTTTGAAAAAATTTCAACTGGAATTTTAGCCATTTTTTTATGTGAAATTGTAAACATGTGGCCATGGATTTTGAAAATTCTAGAGAGAATTTTAAAAGCTTCAAGAGAATTTCAACAATTTTGAGAGGGATTTGAAAAGTTTCAATGGGAATGGGAAGAATTGGGACAATCATTGGAAAATTTTTAAGGGACTTTGAAAAAATTTCAACTGGAATTTTAGCCATTTTTTGACGTGAAATTGTAAACATGTGGCCATGGATTTTGAAAATTCTAGAGAGAATTTTAAAAGCTTCAAGAGAATTTCAACAATTTTGAGAGGGATTTGAAAAGTTTCAATGGGAATGGGAAGAATTGGGACAAAAATTGGAAAATTTTGAAGGGACTTTGAAAAAATTTCAACTGGAATTTTAGCCATTTTTTAATGTGAAATTGTAAACATGTGGACATGGATTTTGAAAATTCTAGAGAGAATTTTAAAAGCTTCAAGAGAATTTCAACAATTTTGAGAGGGATTTGAAAAGTTTCAATGGGAATGGGAAGAATTGGGACAAAAATTGGAAAATTTTTAAGGGACTTTGAAAAAATTTCAACTGGAATTTCAGCAATTTTTTGACGTGAAATTGTAAACATGTGGCCATGGATTTTGAAAATTCTAGAGAGAATTTTAAAAGCTTCAAGAGAATTTCAACAATTTTGAGAGGGATTTGAAAAGTTTCAATGGGAATGGGAAGAATTGGGACAATCATTGGAAAATTTTTAAGGGACTTTGAAAAAATTTCAACTGGAATTTTAGCCATTTTTTGACGTGAAATTGTAAACATGTGGCCATGGATTTTGAAAATTCTAGAGAGAATTTTAAAAGCTTCAAGAGAATTTCAACAATTTTGAGAGGGATTTGAAAAGTTTCAATGGGAATGGGAAGAATTGGGACAAAAATTGGAAAATTTTTAAGGGACTTTGAAAAAATTTCAACTGGAATTTTAGCCATTTTTTGACGTAAAATTGTAAACATGTGGCCATGGATTTTGAAAATTCTAGAGAGAATTTTAAAAGCTTCAAGAGAATTTACACAATTTTGAGAGGGATTTGAAAAGTTTCAATGGGAATGGGAAGAATTGGGACAAAAATTGGAAAATTTTTAAGGGACTTTGAAAAAATTTCAACTGGAATTTTAGCATCTTTTTGACGTGAAATTGTAAACATGTGGCCATGGATTTTGAAAATTCTAGAGAGAATTTTAAAAGCTTCAACAGAATTTCAACAATTTTGAGAGGGATTTGAAAAGTTTCAATGGGAATGGGAAGAATTGGGACAAAAATTGGAAAATTTTTAAGGGACTTTGAAAAAATTTCAACTGGAATTTTAGCCATTTTGACGTGAAATTGTAAACATGTGGACATGGATTTTGAAAATTCTAGAGAGAATTTTAAAAGCTTCAAGAGAATTTCTACAATTTTGAGAGGGATTTGAAAAGTTTCAATGGGAATGGGAAGAATTGGGACAAAAATTGGAAAATTTTTCAGGGACTTTGAAAAAATTTCAACTGGAATTTTAGCCATTTTTTTATGTGAAATTGTAAACATGTGGCCATGGATTTTGAAAATTCTAGAGAGAATTTTAAAAGCTTCAAGAGAATTTCAACAATTTTGAGAGGGATTTGAAAAGTTTCAATGGGAATGGGAAGAATTGGGACAAAAATTGGAAAATTTTTAAGGGACTTTGAAAAAATTTCAACTGGAATTTTAGCCATATTTTGACGTGAAATTGTAAACATGTGGCCATGGATTTTGAAAATTCTAGAGAGAATTTTAAAAGCTTCAAGAGAATTTCAACAATTTTGAGAGGGATTTGAAAAGTTTCAATGGGAATGGGAAGAATTGGGACAAAAATTGGAAAATTTTTAAGGGACTTTGAAAAAATTTCAACTGGAATTTTAGCCATTTTTTAATGTGAAATTGTAAACATGTGGACATGGATTTTGAAAATTCTAGAGAGAATTTTAAAAGCTTCAAGAGAATTTCAACAATTTTGAGAGGGATTTGAAAAGTTTCAATGGGAATGGGAAGAATTGGGACAAAAATTGGAAAATTTTTAAGGGACTTTGAAAAAATTTCAACTGGAATTTCAGCAATTTTTTGACGTGAAATTGTAAACATGTGGCCATGGATTTTGAAAATTCTAGAGAGAATTTTAAAAGCTTCAAGAGAATTTCAACAATTTTGAGAGGGATTTGAAAAGTTTCAATGGGAATGGGAAGAATTGGGACAATCATTGGAAAATTTTGAAGGGACTTTGAAAAAATTTCAACTGGAATTTTAGCAATTTTTTAATGTGAAATTGTAAACATGTGGACATGGATTTTGAAAATTCTAGAGAGAATTTTAAAAGCTTCAACAGAATTTCTACAATTTTGAGAGGGATTTGAAAAGTTTCAATGGGAATGGGAAGAATTGGGACAAAAATTGGAAAATTTTTAAGGGACTTTGAAAAAATTTCAACTGGAATTTTAGCCATTTTTTATGTGAAATTGTAAACATGTGGCCATGGATTTTGAAAATTCTAGAGAGAATTTTAAAAGCTTCAAGAGAATTTACACAATTTTGAGAGGGATTTGAAAAGTTTCAATGGGAATGGGAAGAATTGGGACAAAAATTGGAAAATTTTTAAGGGAGTTCGAAAAAATTTCAACTGGAATTTTAGCATCTTTTTGATGTGAAATTGTAAACATGTGGCCATGGATTTTGAAAATTCTAGAGAGAATTTTAAAAGCTTCAAGAGAATTTCAACAATTTTGAGAGGGATTTGAAAAGTTTCAATGGGAATGGGAAGAATTGGGACAAAAATTGGAAAATTTTTCAGGGACTTTGAAAAAATTTCAACTGGAATTTTAGCAATTTTTTGACGTGAAATTGTAAACATGTGGCCATGGATTTTGAAAATTCTAGAGAGAATTTTAAAAGCTTCAAGAGAATTTCAACAATTTTGAGAGGGATTTGAAAAGTTTCAATGGGAATGGGAAGAATTGGGACAAAAATTGGAAAATTTTTAAGGGACTTTGAAAAAATTTCAACTGGAATTTTAGCCATTATTTTATGTGAAATTGTAAACATGTGGACATGGATTTTGAAAATTCTAGAGAGAATTTTAAAAGCTTCAACAGAATTTCAACAATTTTGAGAGGGATTTGAAAAGTTTCAATGGGAATGGGAAGAATTGGGACAAATATTGGAAAATTTTTAAGGGACTTTGAAAAAATTTCAACTGGAATTTTAGCCATTTTTTGACGTGAAATTGTAAACATGTGGCCATGGATTTTGAAAGTTCTAGAGAGAATTTTAAAAGCTTCAACAGAATTTCAACAATTTTGAGAGGGATTTGAAAAGTTTCAATGGGAATGGGAAGAATTGGGACAAAAATTGGAAAATTTTTAAGGGACTTTGAAAAAATTTCAACTGGAATTTTAGCCATTTTTTAATGTGAAATTGTAAACATGTGGCCATGGATTTTGAAAATTCTAGAGAGAATTTTAAAAGCTTCAAGAGAATTTCAACAATTTTGAGAGGGATTTGAAAAGTTTCAATGGGAATGGGAAGAATTAAGACAAACACTGGAAAATTTTTAAGGGACTTTGAAAAAATTTCAACTGGAATTTTAGCCATTTTTTGACGTGAAATTGTAAACATGTGGACATGGATTTTGAAAATTCTAGAGAGAATTTTAAAAGCTTCAAGAGAATTTCAACAATTTTGAGAGGGATTTGAAAAGTTTCAATGGGAATGGGAAGAATTGGGACAAAAATTGGAAAATTTTTAAGGGACTTTGAAAAAATTTCAACTGGAATTTTAGCCATTTTTTGACGTGAAATTGTAAACATGTGGCCATGGATTTTGAAAATTCTAGAGAGAATTTTAAAAGCTTCAACAGAATTTCAACAATTTTGAGAGGGATTTGAAAAGTTTCAATGGGAATGGGAAGAATTGGGACAAAAATTGGAAAATTTTTCAGGGACTTTGAAAAAATTTCAACTGGAATTTTAGCAATTTTTTTATGTGAAATTGTAAACATGTGGACATGGATTTTGAAAATTCTAGAGAGAATTTTAAAAGCTTCAACAGAATTTCTACAATTTTGAGAGGGATTTGAAAAGTTTCAATGGGAATGGGAAGAATTGGGACAAAAATTGGAAAATTTTTAAGGGACTTTGAAAAAATTTCAACTGGAATTTCAGCAATTTTTTGACGTGAAATTGTAAACATGTGGCCATGGATTTTGAAAATTCTAGAGAGAATTTTAAAAGCTTCAAGAGAATTTCAACAATTTTGAGAGGGATTTGAAAAGTTTCAATGGGAATGGGAAGAATTGGGACAAAAATTGGAAAATTTTTCAGGGACTTTGAAAAAATTTCAACTGGAATTTTAGCCATTTTTTGACGTGAAATTGTAAACATGTGGCCATGGATTTTGAAAATTCTAGAGAGAATTTTAAAAGCTTCAAGAGAATTTCAACAATTTTGAGAGGGATTTGAAAAGTTTCAATGGGAATGGGAAGAATTGGGACAAAAATTGGAAAATTTTTAAGGGACTTTGAAAAAATTTCAACTGGAATTTTAGCCATTTTTTGACGTAAAATTGTAAACATGTGGCCATGGATTTTGAAAATTCTAGAGAGAATTTTAAAAGCTTCAACAGAATTTCAACAATTTTGAGAGGGATTTGAAAAGTTTCAATGGGAATGGGAAGAATTGGGACAAAAATTGGAAAATTTTGAAGGGACTTTGAAAAAATTTCAACTGGAATTTTAGCAATTTTTTTATGTGAAATTGTAAACATGTGGACATGGATTTTGAAAATTCTAGAGAGAATTTTAAAAGCTTCAACAGAATTTCTACAATTTTGAGAGGGATTTGAAAAGTTTCAATGGGAATGGGAATAATTGGGACAAAAATTGGAAAATTTTTAAGGGACTTTGAAAAAATTTCAACTGGAATTTTAGCCATTTTTTGACGTGAAATTGTAAACATGTGGACATGGATTTTGAAAATTCTAGAGAGAATTTTAAAAGCTTCAAGAGAATTTACACAATTTTGAGAGGGATTTGAAAAGTTTCAATGGGAATGGGAAGAATTGGGACAAAAATTGGAAAATTTTTAAGGGAGTTCGAAAAAATTTCAACTGGAATTTTAGCATCTTTTTGACGTGAAATTGTAAACATGTGGCCATGGATTTTGAAAATTCTAGAGAGAATTTTAAAAGCTTCAAGAGAATTTCAACAATTTTGAGAGGGATTTGAAAAGTTTCAATGGGAATGGGAAGAATTGGGACAAAAATTGGAAAATTTTTCAGGGACTTTGAAAAAATTTCAACTGGAATTTTAGCCATTTTTTGACGTGAAATTGTAAACATGTGGCCATGGATTTTGAAAATTCTAGAGAGAATTTTAAAAGCTTCAAGAGAATTTCAACAATTTTGAGAGGGATTTGAAAAGTTTCAATGGGAATGGGAAGAATTGGGACAAAAATTGGAAAATTTTTCAGGGACTTTGAAAAAATTTCAACTGGAATTTTAGCCATTATTTTATGTGAAATTGTAAACATGTGGACATGGATTTTGAAAATTCTAGAGAGAATTTTAAAAGCTTCAACAGAATTTCAACAATTTTGAGAGGGATTTGAAAAGTTTCAATGGGAATGGGAAGAATTGGGACAAAAATTGGAAAATTTTTAAGGGACTTTGAAAAAATTTCAACTGGAATTTTAGTAATTTTTTAATGTGAAATTGTAAACATGTGGCCATGGATTTTGAAAATTCTAGAGAGAATTTTAAAAGCTTCAAGAGAATTTCAACAATTTTGAGAGGGATTTGAAAAGTTTCAATGGGAATGGGAAGAATTAGGACAAAAACTGGAAAATTTTTAAGGGACTTTGAAAAAATTTCAACTGGAATTTTAGCCATTTTTTGACGTGAAATTGTAAACATGTGGACATGGATTTTGAAAATTCTAGAGAGAATTTTAAAAGCTTCAAGAGAATTTCAACAATTTTGAGAGGGATTTGAAAAGTTTCAATGGGAATGGGAAGAATTGGGACAAAAATTGGAAAATTTTGAAGGGACTTTGAAAAAATTTCAACTGGAATTTTAGCCATTTTTTGACGTGAAATTGTAAACATGTGGCCATGGATTTTGAAAATTCTAGAGAGAATTTTAAAAGCTTCAACAGAATTTCAACAATTTTGAGAGGGATTTGAAAAGTTTCAATGGGAATGGGAAGAATTGGGACAAAAATTGGAAAATTTTTCAGGGACTTTGAAAAAATTTCAACTGGAATTTTAGCAATTTTTTAATGTGAAATTGTAAACATGTGGACATGGATTTTGAAAATTCTAGAGAGAATTTTAAAAGCTTCAACAGAATTTCAACAATTTTGAGAGGGATTTGAAAAGTTTCAATGGGAATGGGAAGAATTGGGACAAAAATTGGAAAATTTTTAAGGGACTTTGAAAAAATTTCAACTGGAATTTTAGCCATTTTTTGACGTGAAATTGTAAACATGTGGACATGGATTTTGAAAATTCTAGAGAGAATTTTAAAAGCTTCAAGAGAATTTACACAATTTTGAGAGGGATTTGAAAAGTTTCAATGGGAATGGGAAGAATTGGGACAAAAATTGGAAAATTTTTAAGGGAGTTCGAAAAAATTTCAACTGGAATTTTAGCATCTTTTTGACGTGAAATTGTAAACATGTGGCCATGGATTTTGAAAATTCTAGAGAGAATTTTAAAAGCTTCAACAGAATTTCAACAGTTTTGAGAGGGATTTGAAAAGTTTCAATGGGAATGGGAAGAATTGGGACAAAAATTGGAAAATTTTTCAGGGACTTTGAAAAAATTTCAACTGGAATTTTAGCCATTTTGACGTGAAATTGTAAACATGTGGACATGGATTTTGAAAATTCTAGAGAGAATTTTAAAAGCTTCAAGAGAATTTCTACAATTTTGAGAGGGATTTGAAAAGTTTCAATGGGAATGGGAAGAATTGGGACAAAAATTGGAAAATTTTTAAGGGACTTTGAAAAAATTTCAACTGGAATTTTAGCCATTTTTTTATGTGAAATTGTAAACATGTGGCCATGGATTTTGAAAATTCTAGAGAGAATTTTAAAAGCTTCAAGAGAATTTCAACAATTTTGAGAGGGATTTGAAAAGTTTCAATGGGAATGGGAAGAATTGGGACAAAAATTGGAAAATTTTTAAGGGACTTTGAAAAAATTTCAACTGGAATTTTAGCCATTTTTTTATGTGAAATTGTAAACATGTGGACATGGATTTTGAAAATTCTAGAGAGAATTTTAAAAGCTTCAAGAGAATTTCAACAATTTTGAGAGGGATTTGAAAAGTTTCAATGGGAATGGGAAGAATTGGGACAAAAATTGGAAAATTTTGAAGGGACTTTGAAAAAATTTCAACTGGAATTTTAGCCATTTTTTTATGTGAAATTGTAAACATGTGGCCATGGATTTTGAAAATTCTAGAGAGAATTTTAAAAGCTTCAAGAGAATTTCAACAATTTTGAGAGGGATTTGAAAAGTTTCAATGGGAATGGGAAGAATTGGGACAAAAATTGGAAAATTTTTAAGGAACTTTGAAAAAATTTCAACTGGAATTTTAGCCATTTTTTAATGTGAAATTGTAAACATGTGGCCATGGATTTTGAAAATTCTAGAGAGAATTTTAAAAGCTTCAACAGAATTTCTACAATTTTGAGAGGGATTTGAAAAGTTTCAATGGGAATGGGAAGAATTGGGACAAAAATTGGAAAATTTTTAAGGGACTTTGAAAAAATTTCAACTGGAATTTTAGCCATTTTTTGACGTGAAATTGTAAACATGTGGACATGGATTTTGAAAATTCTAGAGAGAATTTTAAAAGCTTCAAGAGAATTTCAACAATTTTGAGAGGGATTTGAAAAGTTTCAATGGCAATGGGAAGAATTGGGACAAAAATTGGAAAATTTTTAAGGGACTTTGAAAAAATTTCAACTGGAATTTTAGCCATTTTTTTATGTGAAATTGTAAACATGTGGCCATGGATTTTGAAAATTCTAGAGAGAATTTTAAAAGCTTCAACAGAATTTCTACAATTTTGAGAGGGATTTGAAAAGTTTCAATGGGAATGGGAAGAATTGGGACAAAAATTGGAAAATTTTTAAGGGACTTTGAAAAAATTTCAACTGGAATTTTAGCAATTTTTTAATGTGAAATTGTAAACATGTGGACATGGATTTTGAAAATTCTAGAGAGAATTTTAAAAGCTTCAACAGAATTTCTACAATTTTGAGAGGGATTTGAAAAGTTTCAATGGGAATGGGAAGAATTGGGACAAAAATTGGAAAATTTTTAAGGGACTTTGAAAAAATTTCAACTGGAATTTTAGCCATTTTTTGACGTGAAATTGTAAACATGTGGACATGGATTTTGAAAATTCTAGAGAGAATTTTAAAAGCTTCAAGAGAATTTCAACAATTTTGAGAGGGATTTGAAAAGTTTCAATGGGAATGGGAAGAATTGGGACAAACATTGGAAAATTTTTAAGGGACTTTGAAAAAATTTCAACTGGAATTTTAGCAATTTTTTGACGTGAAATTGTAAACATGTGGCCATGGATTTTGAAAATTCTAGAGAGAATTTTAAAAGCTTCAACAGAATTTCAACAGTTTTGAGAGGGATTTGAAAAGTTTCAATGGGAATGGGAAGAATTGGGACAAAAATTGGAAAATTTTTCAGGGACTTTGAAAAAATTTCAACTGGAATTTTAGCCATATTTTGACGTGAAATTGTAAACATGTGGCCATGGATTTTGAAAATTCTAGAGAGATTTTTAAAAGCTTCAAGAGAATTTACACAATTTTGAGAGGGATTTGAAAAGTTTCAATGGGAATGGGAAGAATTGGGACAAAAATTGGAAAATTTTTAAGGGACTTTGAAAAAATTTCAACTGGAATTTTAGCCATTTTTTAATGTGAAATTGTAAACATGTGGCCATGGATTTTGAAAATTCTAGAGAGAATTTTAAAAGCTTCAACAGAATTTCTACAATTTTGAGAGGGATTTGAAAAGTTTCAATGGGAATGGGAAGAATTGGGACAAAAATTGGAAAATTTTTAAGGGACTTTGAAAAAATTTCAACTGGAATTTTAGCCATTTTTTGACGTGAAATTGTAAACATGTGGACATGGATTTTGAAAATTCTAGAGAGAATTTTAAAAGCTTCAAGAGAATTTCAACAATTTTGAGAGGGATTTGAAAAGTTTCAATGGCAATGGGAAGAATTGGGACAAAAATTGGAAAATTTTTAAGGGACTTTGAAAAAATTTCAACTGGAATTTTAGCCATTTTTTTATGTGAAATTGTAAACATGTGGCCATGGATTTTGAAAATTCTAGAGAGAATTTTAAAAGCTTCAACAGAATTTCTACAATTTTGAGAGGGATTTGAAAAGTTTCAATGGGAATGGGAAGAATTGGGACAAAAATTGGAAAATTTTTAAGGGACTTTGAAAAAATTTCAACTGGAATTTTAGCAATTTTTTAATGTGAAATTGTAAACATGTGGACATGGATTTTGAAAATTCTAGAGAGAATTTTAAAAGCT
Source organism: Streptopelia decaocto (assembly GCF_964273445.1). NCBI lineage: Eukaryota > Metazoa > Chordata > Aves > Columbiformes > Columbidae > Streptopelia > Streptopelia decaocto. The sequence continues at coordinate 43,478 of NW_028116247.1, forward strand.
TCAACAGAATTTCTACAATTTTGAGAGGGATTTGAAAAGTTTCAATGGGAATGGGAAGAATTGGGACAAAAATTGGAAAATTTTTAAGGGACTTTGAAAAAATTTCAACTGGAATTTTAGCCATTTTTTGACGTGAAATTGTAAACATGTGGACATGGATTTTGAAAATTCTAGAGAGAATTTTAAAAGCTTCAAGAGAATTTCAACAATTTTGAGAGGGATTTGAAAAGTTTCAATGGGAATGGGAAGAATTGGGACAAACATTGGAAAATTTTTAAGGGACTTTGAAAAAATTTCAACTGGAATTTTAGCAATTTTTTGACGTGAAATTGTAAACATGTGGCCATGGATTTTGAAAATTCTAGAGAGAATTTTAAAAGCTTCAACAGAATTTCAACAGTTTTGAGAGGGATTTGAAAAGTTTCAATGGGAATGGGAAGAATTGGGACAAAAATTGGAAAATTTTTCAGGGACTTTGAAAAAATTTCAACTGGAATTTTAGCCATATTTTGACGTGAAATTGTAAACATGTGGCCATGGATTTTGAAAATTCTAGAGAGATTTTTAAAAGCTTCAAGAGAATTTCAACAATTTTGAGAGGGATTTGAAAAGTTTCAATGGGAATGGGAAGAATTGGGACAAAAATTGGAAAATTTTTAAGGGACTTTGAAAAAATTTCAACTGGAATTTTAGCCATTTTTTAATGTGAAATTGTAAACATGTGGACATGGATTTTGAAAATTCTAGAGAGAATTTTAAAAGCTTCAACAGAATTTCAACAATTTTGAGAGGGATTTGAAAAGTTTCAATGGGAATGGGAAGAATTGGGACAAAAATTGGAAAATTTTGAAGGGACTTTGAAAAAATTTCAACTGGAATTTTAGTAATTTTTTAATGTGAAATTGTAAACATGTGGCCATGGATTTTGAAAATTCTAGAGAGAATTTTAAAAGCTTCAAGAGAATTTCAACAATTTTGAGAGGGATTTGAAAAGTTTCAATGGGAATGGGAAGAATTAGGACAAAAATTGGAAAATTTTTAAGGGACTTTGAAAAAATTTCAACTGGAATTTTAGCCATTTTTTTATGTGAAATTGTAAACATGTGGACATGGATTTTGAAAATTCTAGAGAGAATTTTAAAAGCTTCAAGAGAATTTCAACAATTTTGAGAGGGATTTGAAAAGTTTCAATGGGAATGGGAAGAATTGGGACAAAAATTGGAAAATTTTTAAGGGACTTTGAAAAAATTTCAACTGGAATTTTAGCCATTTTTTGACGTAAAATTGTAAACATGTGGCCATGGATTTTGAAAATTCTAGAGAGAATTTTAAAAGCTTCAACAGAATTTCAACAATTTTGAGAGGGATTTGAAAAGTTTCAATGGGAATGGGAAGAATTGGGACAAAAATTGGAAAATTTTTAAGGGACTTTGAAAAAATTTCAACTGGAATTTTAGCAATTTTTTTATGTGAAATTGTAAACATGTGGACATGGATTTTGAAAATTCTAGAGAGAATTTTAAAAGCTTCAACAGAATTTCTACAATTTTGAGAGGGATTTGAAAAGTTTCAATGGGAATGGGAAGAATTGGGACAAAAATTGGAAAATTTTTAAGGGACTTTGAAAAAATTTCAACTGGAATTTTAGCCATTTTTTGACGTGAAATTGTAAACATGTGGCCATGGATTTTGAAAATTCTAGAGAGAATTTTAAAAGCTTCAAGAGAATTTCAACAATTTTGAGAGGGATTTGAAAAGTTTCAATGGGAATGGGAAGAATTGGGACAAAAATTGGAAAATTTTTAAGGGACTTTGAAAAAATTTCAACTGGAATTTTAGCATCTTTTTGACGTGAAATTGTAAACATGTGGCCATGGATTTTGAAAATTCTAGAGAGAATTTTAAAAGCTTCAACAGAATTTCAACAATTTTGAGAGGGATTTGAAAAGTTTCAATGGGAATGGGAAGAATTGGGACAAAAATTGGAAAATTTTTAAGGGACTTTGAAAAAATTTCAACTGGAATTTTAGCCATTTTGACGTGAAATTGTAAACATGTGGACATGGATTTTGAAAATTCTAGAGAGAATTTTAAAAGCTTCAAGAGAATTTCTACAATTTTGAGAGGGATTTGAAAAGTTTCAATGGGAATGGGAAGAATTGGGACAAAAATTGGAAAATTTTTAAGGGACTTTGAAAAAATTTCAACTGGAATTTTAGCCATTTTTTTATGTGAAATTGTAAACATGTGGCCATGGATTTTGAAAATTCTAGAGAGAATTTTAAAAGCTTCAAGAGAATTTCAACAATTTTGAGAGGGATTTGAAAAGTTTCAATGGGAATGGGAAGAATTGGGACAAAAATTGGAAAATTTTTAAGGGACTTTGAAAAAATTTCAACTGGAATTTTAGCCATTTTTTTATGTGAAATTGTAAACATGTGGACATGGATTTTGAAAATTCTAGAGAGAATTTTAAAAGCTTCAAGAGAATTTCAACAATTTTGAGAGGGATTTGAAAAGTTTCAATGGGAATGGGAAGAATTGGGACAAAAATTGGAAAATTTTGAAGGGACTTTGAAAAAATTTCAACTGGAATTTTAGCCATTATTTGACGTGAAATTGTAAACATGTGGCCATGGATTTTGAAAATTCTAGAGAGAATTTTAAAAGCTTCAAGAGAATTTCAACAATTTTGAGAGGGATTTGAAAAGTTTCAATGGGAATGGGAAGAATTGGGACAAAAATTGGAAAATTTTTAAGGGACTTTGAAAAAATTTCAACTGGAATTTTAGCAATTTTTTTATGTGAAATTGTAAACATGTTGAAGTGGATTTTGAAAATTCTAGAGAGAATTTTAAAAGCTTCAAGAGAATTTCAACAATTTTGAGAGGGATTTGAAAAGTTTCAATGGGAATGGGAAGAATTGGGACAAAAATTGGAAAATTTTTAAGGGACTTTGAAAAAATTTCAACTGGAATTTTAGCAATTTTTTTATGTGAAATTGTAAACATGTGGACATGGATTTTGAAAATTCTAGAGAGAATTTTAAAAGCTTCAAGAGAATTTCAACAATTTTGAGAGGGATTTGAAAAGTTTCAATGGGAATGGGAAGAATTGGGACAAAAATTGGAAAATTTTTAAGGGACTTTGAAAAAATTTCAACTGGAATTTTAGCAATTATTTTATGTGAAATTGTAAACATGTGGACATGGATTTTAAAATTCTAGAGAGAATTTTAAAAGCTTCAAGAGAATTTCAACAATTTTGAGAGGGATTTGAAAAGTTTCAATGGGAATGGGAAGAATTGGGACAAAAATTGGAAAATTTTGAAGGGACTTTGAAAAAATTTCAACTGGAATTTTAGCCATTTTTTGACGTGAAATTGTAAACATGTGGCCATGGATTTTGAAAATTCTAGAGAGAATTTTAAAAGCTTCAAGAGAATTTCAACAATTTTGAGAGGGATTTGAAAAGTTTCAATGGGAATGGGAAGAATTGGGACAAAAATTGGAAAATTTTTCAGGGACTTTGAAAAAATTTCAACTGGAATTTTAGCCATTTTTTGACGTGAAATTGTAAACATGTGGACATGGATTTTGAAAATTCTAGAGAGACTTTTAAAAGCTTCAACAGAATTTCAACAATTTTGAGAGGGATTTGAAAAGTTTCAATGGGAATGGGAAGAATTGGGACAAAAATTGGAAAATTTTTAAGGGACTTTGAAAAAATTTCAACTGGAATTTTAGCCATATTTTGACGTGAAATTGTAAACATGTGGCCATGGATTTTGAAAATTCTAGAGAGAATTTTAAAAGCTTCAAGAGAATTTCAACAATTTTGAGAGGGATTTGAAAAGTTTCAATGGGAATGGGAAGAATTGGGACAAAAATTGGAAAATTTTTCAGGGACTTTGAAAAAATTTCAACTGGAATTTTAGCCATTTTTTGACGTGAAATTGTAAACATGTGGCCATGGATTTTGAAAATTCTAGAGAGAATTTTAAAAGCTTCAAGAGAATTTCAACAATTTTGAGAGGGATTTGAAAAGTTTCAATGGGAATGGGAAGAATTGGGACAAAAATTGGAAAATTTTTAAGGGACTTTGAAAAAATTTCAACTGGAATTTTAGCAAATTTTTAATGTGAAATTGTAAACATGTGGCCATGGATTTTGAAAATTCTAGAGAGAATTTTAAAAGCTTCAAGAGAATTTCAACAATTTTGAGAGGGATTTGAAAAGTTTCAATGGGAATGGGAAGAATTGGGACAAAAATTGGAAAATTTTTAAGGGACTTTGAAAAAATTTCAACTGGAATTTTAGCAATTTTTTTATGTGAAATTGTAAACATGTGGCCATGGATTTTGAAAATTCTAGAGAGAATTTTAAAAGCTTTAACAGAATTTCTACAATTTTGAGAGGGATTTGAAAAGTTTCAATGGGAATGGGAAGAATTGGGACAAAAATTGGAAAATTTTTAAGGGACTTTGAAAAAATTTCAACTGGAATTTTAGCCATTTTTTGACGTGAAATTGTAAACATGTGGCCATGGATTTTGAAAATTCTAGAGAGAATTTTAAAAGCTTCAAGAGAATTTCAACAATTTTGAGAGGGATTTGAAAAGTTTCAATGGGAATGGGAAGAATTGGGACAAAAATTGGAAAATTTTTAAGGGACTTTGAAAAAATTTCAACTGGAATTTTAGCAATTTTTTGACGTGAAATTGTAAACATGTGGACATGGATTTTGAAAATTCTAGAGAGAATTTTAAAAGCTTCAAGAGAATTTCAACAATTTTGAGAGGGATTTGAAAAGTTTCAATGGGAATGGGAAGAATTGGGACAAAAATTGGAAAATTTTTAAGGGACTTTGAAAAAATTTCAACTGGAATTTTAGCAATTTTTTTATGTGAAATTGTAAACATGTGGCCATGGATTTTGAAAATTCTAGAGAGAATTTTAAAAGCTTCAACAGAATTTCAACAGTTTTGAGAGGGATTTGAAAAGTTTCAATGGGAATGGGAAGAATTGGGACAAAAATTGGAAAATTTTTAAGGGACTTTGAAAAAATTTCAACTGGAATTTCAGCAATTTTTTGACGTGAAATTGTAAACATGTGGCCATGGATTTTGAAAATTCTAGAGAGAATTTTAAAAGCTTCAAGAGAATTTCAACAATTTTGAGAGGGATTTGAAAAGTTTCAATGGGAATGGGAAGAATTGGGACAAAAATTGGAAAATTTTTAAGGGACTTTGAAAAAATTTCAACTGGAATTTTAGCCATTTTTTTAATGTGAAATTGTAAACATGTGGCCATGGATTTTGAAAATTCTAGAGAGAATTTTAAAAGCTTCAAGAGAATTTCAACAATTTTGAGAGGGATTTGAAAAGTTTCAATGGGAATGGGAAGAATTGGGACAAAAATTGGAAAATTTTTAAGGGACTTTGAAAAAATTTCAACTGGAATTTTAGCCATTTTTTTATGTGAAATTGTAAACATGTGGCCATGGATTTTGAAAATTCTAGAGAGAATTTTAAAAGCTTCAACAGAATTTCAACAGTTTTGAGAGGGATTTGAAAAGTTTCAATGGGAATGGGAAGAATTGGGACAAAAATTGGAAAATTTTTAAGGGACTTTGAAAAAATTTCAACTGGAATTTTAGCCATATTTTGACGTGAAATTGTAAACATGTGGCCATGGATTTTGAAAATTCTAGAGAGATTTTTAAAAGCTTCAAGAGAATTTCAACAATTTTGAGAGGGATTTGAAAAGTTTCAATGGGAATGGGAAGAATTGGGACAAAAATTGGAAAATTTTTAAGGGACTTTGAAAAAATTTCAACTGGAATTTTAGCCATTTTTTAATGTGAAATTGTAAACATGTGGCCATGGATTTTGAAATTCTAGAGAGAATTTTAAAAGCTTCAAGAGAATTTCAACAATTTTGAGAGGGATTTGAAAAGTTTCAATGGGAATGGGAAGAATTGGGACAAAAATTGGAAAATTTTTAAGGGACTTTGAAAAAATTTCAACTGGAATTTCAGCAATTTTTTGACGTGAAATTGTAAACATGTGGCCATGGATTTTGAAAATTCTAGAGAGAATTTTAAAAGCTTCAAGAGAATTTCAACAATTTTGAGAGGGATTTGAAAAGTTTCAATGGGAATGGGAAGAATTGGGACAAAAATTGGAAAATTTTTAAGGGACTTTGAAAAAATTTCAACTGGAATTTTAGCAATTTTTTTATGTGAAATTGTAAACATGTGGCCATGGATTTTGAAAATTCTAGAGAGAATTTTAAAAGCTTCAACAGAATTTCAACAATTTTGAGAGGGATTTGAAAAGTTTCAATGGGAATGGGAAGAATTGGGACAAAAATTGGAAAATTTTTAAGGGACTTTGAAAAAATTTCAACTGGAATTTTAGCCATTTTTTGACGTGAAATTGTAAACATGTGGCCATGGATTTTGAAAATTCTAGAGAGAATTTTAAAAGCTTCAAGAGAATTTCAACAATTTTGAGAGGGATTTGAAAAGTTTCAATGGGAATGGGAAGAATTGGGACAAAAATTGGAAAATTTTTAAGGGACTTTGAAAAAATTTCAACTGGAATTTTAGCCATTTTTTGACGTGAAATTGTAAACATGTGGCCATGGATTTTGAAAATTCTAGAGAGAATTTTAAAGCTTCAACAGAATTTCAACAATTTTGAGAGGGATTTGAAAAGTTTCAATGGGAATGGGAAGAATTGGGACAAAAATTGGAAATTTTTAAGGGACTTTGAAAAAATTTCAACTGGAATTTCAGCAATTTTTTGACGTGAAATTGTAAACATGTGGCCATGGATTTTGAAAATTCTAGAGAGAATTTTAAAAGCTTCAAGAGAATTTCAACAATTTTGAGAGGGATTTGAAAAGTTTCAATGGGAATGGGAAGAATTGGGACAAAAATTGGAAAATTTTTAAGGGACTTTGAAAAAATTTCAACTGGAATTTCAGCAATTTTTTGACGTGAAATTGTAAACATGTGGCCATGGATTTTGAAAATATTCTAGAGAGAATTTTAAAAGCTTCAAGAGAATTTCAACAATTTTGAGAGGGATTTGAAAAGTTTCAATGGGAATGGGAAGAATTGGGACAAAAATTGGAAAATTTTTAAGGGACTTTGAAAAAATTTCAACTGGAATTTTAGCAATTTTTTTATGTGAAATTGTAAACATGTGGCCATGGATTTTGAAAATTCTAGAGAGAATTTTAAAAGCTTCAAGAGAATTTCAACAATTTTGAGAGGGATTTGAAAAGTTTCAATGGGAATGGGAAGAATTGGGACAAAAATTGGAAAATTTTTAAGGGACTTTGAAAAAATTTCAACTGGAATTTTAGCCATTTTTTTAATGTGAAATTGTAAACATGTGGCCATGGATTTTGAAAATTCTAGAGAGAATTTTAAAAGCTTTAACAGAATTTCTACAATTTTGAGAGGGATTTGAAAAGTTTCAATGGGAATGGGAAGAATTGGGACAAAAATTGGAAAATTTTTAAGGGACTTTGAAAAAATTTCAACTGGAATTTTAGCCATTTTTTGACGTGAAATTGTAAACATGTGGACATGGATTTTGAAAATTCTAGAGAGAATTTTAAAAGCTTCAACAAAATTTCAACACTTTTGAGAGGGATTTGAAAAGTTTCAATGGGAATGGGAAGAATTGGGACAAAAATTGGAAAATTTTTAAGGGACTTTGAAAAAATTTCAACTGGAATTTTAGCAATTTTTTGACGTGAAATTGTAAACATGTGGACATGGATTTTGAAAATTCTAGAGAGAATTTTAAAAGCTTCAAGAGAATTTCAACAATTTTGAGAGGGATTTGAAAAGTTTCAATGGGAATGGAAGAATTGGGACAAAAATTGGAAAATTTTTAAGGGACTTTGAAAAAATTTCAACTGGAATTTTAGCAATTTTTTTATGTGAAATTGTAAACATGTGGCCATGGATTTTGAAAATTCTAGAGAGAATTTTAAAAGCTTCAACAGAATTTCAACAGTTTTGAGAGGGATTTGAAAAGTTTCAATGGGAATGGGAAGAATTGGGACAAAAATTGGAAAATTTTTAAGGGACTTTGAAAAAATTTCAACTGGAATTTCAGCAATTTTTTGACGTGAAATTGTAAACATGTGGCCATGGATTTTGAAAATTCTAGAGAGAATTTTAAAAGCTTCAAGAGAATTTCAACAATTTTGAGAGGGATTTGAAAAGTTTCAATGGGAATGGGAAGAATTGGGACAAAAATTGGAAAATTTTTAAGGGACTTTGAAAAAATTTCAACTGGAATTTTAGCCATATTTTGACGTGAAATTGTAAACATGTGGCCATGGATTTTGAAAATTCTAGAGAGAATTTTAAAAGCTTCAAGAGAATTTCAACAATTTTGAGAGGGATTTGAAAAGTTTCAATGGGAATGGGAAGAATTGGGACAAAAATTGGAAAATTTTTAAGGGACTTTGAAAAAATTTCAACTGGAATTTTAGCAATTTTTTTATGTGAAATTGTAAACATGTGGCCATGGATTTTGAAAATTCTAGAGAGAATTTTAAAAGCTTTAACAGAATTTCTACAATTTTGAGAGGGATTTGAAAAGTTTCAATGGGAATGGGAAGAATTGGGACAAAAATTGGAAAATTTTTAAGGGACTTTGAAAAAATTTCAACTGGAATTTTAGCCATTTTTTGACGTGAAATTGTAAACATGTGGACATGGATTTTGAAAATTCTAGAGAGAATTTTAAAAGCTTCAAGAGAATTTCAACAATTTTGAGAGGGATTTGAAAAGTTTCAATGGGAATGGGAAGAATTGGGACAAAAATTGGAAAATTTTTAAGGGACTTTGAAAAAATTTCAACTGGAATTTTAGCAATTTTTTGACGTGAAATTGTAAACATGTGGACATGGATTTTGAAAATTCTAGAGAGAATTTTAAAAGCTTCAAGAGAATTTCAACAATTTTGAGAGGGATTTGAAAAGTTTCATGGAATGGGAAGAATTGGGACAAAAATTGGAAAATTTTTAAGGGACTTTGAAAAAATTTCAACTGGAATTTTAGCAATTTTTTGACGTGAAATTGTAAACATGTGGCCATGGATTTTGAAAATTCTAGAGAGAATTTTAAAAGCTTCAACAGAATTTCAACAGTTTTGAGAGGGATTTGAAAAGTTTCAATGGGAATGGGAAGAATTGGGACAAAAATTGGAAAATTTTTAAGGGACTTTGAAAAAATTTCAACTGGAATTTCAGCAATTTTTTGACGTGAAATTGTAAACATGTGGACATGGATTTTGAAAATTCTAGAGAGAATTTTAAAAGCTTCAAGAGAATTTCAACAATTTTGAGAGGGATTTGAAAAGTTTCAATGGGAATGGGAAGAATTGGGACAAAAATTGGAAAATTTTTAAGGGACTTTGAAAAAATTTCAACTGGAATTTTAGCCATTTTTTTAATGTGAAATTGTAAACATGTGGCCATGGATTTTGAAAATTCTAGAGAGAATTTTAAAAGCTTCAAGAGAATTTCAACAATTTTGAGAGGGATTTGAAAAGTTTCAATGGGAATGGGAAGAATTGGGACAAAAATTGGAAAATTTTTAAGGGACTTTGAAAAAATTTCAACTGGAATTTTAGCCATTTTTTTATGTGAAATTGTAAACATGTGGCCATGGATTTTGAAAATTCTAGAGAGAATTTTAAAAGCTTCAACAGAATTTCAACAGTTTTGAGAGGGATTTGAAAAGTTTCAATGGGAATGGGAAGAATTGGGACAAAAATTGGAAAATTTTTAAGGGACTTTGAAAAAATTTCAACTGGAATTTTAGCCATATTTTGACGTGAAATTGTAAACATGTGGCCATGGATTTTGAAAATTCTAGAGAGATTTTTAAAAGCTTCAACAGAATTTCAACAATTTTGAGAGGGATTTGAAAAGTTTCAATGGGAATGGGAAGAATTGGGACAAAAATTGGAAAATTTTTAAGGGACTTTGAAAAATTTCAACTGGAATTTTAGCCATTTTTTAATGTGAAATTGTAAACATGTGGCCATGGATTTTGAAAATTCTAGAGAGAATTTTAAAAGCTTCAAGAGAATTTCAACAATTTTGAGAGGGATTTGAAAAGTTTCAATGGGAATGGGAAGAATTGGGACAAAAATTGGAAAATTTTTAAGGGACTTTGAAAAAATTTCAACTGGAATTTCAGCAATTTTTTGACGTGAAATTGTAAACATGTGGCCATGGATTTTGAAAATTCTAGAGAGAATTTTAAAAGCTTCAAGAGAATTTCAACAATTTTGAGAGGGATTTGAAAAGTTTCAATGGGAATGGGAAGAATTGGGACAAAAATTGGAAAATTTTGAAGGGACTTTGAAAAAATTTCAACTGGAATTTTAGCAAATTTTTAATGTGAAATTGTAAACATGTGGCCATGGATTTTGAAAATTCTAGAGAGAATTTTAAAAGCTTCAAGAGAATTTCAACAATTTTGAGAGGGATTTGAAAAGTTTCAATGGGAATGGGAAGAATTGGGACAAAAATTGGAAAATTTTTAAGGGACTTTGAAAAAATTTCAACTGGAATTTTAGCAATTTTTTTATGTGAAATTGTAAACATGTGGCCATGGATTTTGAAAATTCTAGAGAGAATTTTAAAAGCTTTAACAGAATTTCTACAATTTTGAGAGGGATTTGAAAAGTTTCAATGGGAATGGGAAGAATTGGGACAAAAATTGGAAAATTTTTAAGGGACTTTGAAAAAATTTCAACTGGAATTTTAGCCATTTTTTGACGTGAAATTGTAAACATGTGGACATGGATTTTGAAAATTCTAGAGAGAATTTTAAAAGCTTCAAGAGAATTTCAACAATTTTGAGAGGGATTTGAAAAGTTTCAATGGGAATGGGAAGAATTGGGACAAAAATTGGAAAATTTTTAAGGGACTTTGAAAAAATTTCAACTGGAATTTTAGCAATTTTTTGACGTGAAATTGTAAACATGTGGACATGGATTTTGAAAATTCTAGAGAGAATTTTAAAAGCTTCAAGAGAATTTCAACAATTTTGAGAGGGATTTGAAAAGTTTCAATGGGAATGGGAAGAATTGGGACAAAAATTGGAAAATTTTTAAGGGACTTTGAAAAAATTTCAACTGGAATTTTAGCAATTTTTTTATGTGAAATTGTAAACATGTGGCCATGGATTTTGAAAATTCTAGAGAGAATTTTAAAAGCTTCAACAGAATTTCAACAGTTTTGAGAGGGATTTGAAAAGTTTCAATGGGAATGGGAAGAATTGGGACAAAAATTGGAAAATTTTTAAGGGACTTTGAAAAAATTTCAACTGGAATTTCAGCAATTTTTTGACGTGAAATTGTAAACATGTGGCCATGGATTTTGAAAATTCTAGAGAGAATTTTAAAAGCTTCAAGAGAATTTCAACAATTTTGAGAGGGATTTGAAAAGTTTCAATGGGAATGGGAAGAATTGGGACAAAAATTGGAAAATTTTTAAGGGACTTTGAAAAAATTTCAACTGGAATTTTAGCCATTTTTTTAATGTGAAATTGTAAACATGTGGCCATGGATTTTGAAAATTCTAGAGAGAATTTTAAAAGCTTCAAGAGAATTTCAACAATTTTGAGAGGGATTTGAAAAGTTTCAATGGGAATGGGAAGAATTGGGACAAAAATTGGAAAATTTTTAAGGGACTTTGAAAAATTTCAACTGGAATTTTAGCCATTTTTTTATGTGAAATTGTAAACATGTGGCCATGGATTTTGAAAATTCTAGAGAGAATTTTAAAAGCTTCAACAGAATTTCAACAGTTTTGAGAGGGATTTGAAAAGTTTCAATGGGAATGGGAAGAATTGGGACAAAAATTGGAAAATTTTTAAGGGACTTTGAAAAAATTTCAACTGGAATTTTAGCCATATTTTGACGTGAAATTGTAAACATGTGGCCATGGATTTTGAAAATTCTAGAGAGATTTTTAAAAGCTTCAACAGAATTTCAACAATTTTGAGAGGGATTTGAAAAGTTTCAATGGGAATGGGAAGAATTGGGACAAAAATTGGAAAATTTTTAAGGGACTTTGAAAAAATTTCAACTGGAATTTTAGCCATTTTTTAATGTGAAATTGTAAACATGTGGCCATGGATTTTGAAAATTCTAGAGAGAATTTTAAAAGCTTCAAGAGAATTTCAACAATTTTGAGAGGGATTTGAAAAGTTTCAATGGGAATGGGAAGAATTGGGACAAAAATTGGAAAATTTTTAAGGGACTTTGAAAAAATTTCAACTGGAATTTCAGCAATTTTTTGACGTGAAATTGTAAACATGTGGCCATGGATTTTGAAAATTCTAGAGAGAATTTTAAAAGCTTCAAGAGAATTTCAACAATTTTGAGAGGGATTTGAAAAGTTTCAATGGGAATGGGAAGAATTGGGACAAAAATTGGAAAATTTTTAAGGGACTTTGAAAAAATTTCAACTGGAATTTTAGCAATTTTTTTATGTGAAATTGTAAACATGTGGCCATGGATTTTGAAAATTCTAGAGAGAATTTTAAAAGCTTCAACAGAATTTCAACAATTTTGAGAGGGATTTGAAAAGTTTCAATGGGAATGGGAAGAATTGGGACAAAAATTGGAAAATTTTTAAGGGACTTTGAAAAAATTTCAACTGGAATTTTAGCCATTTTTTGACGTGAAATTGTAAACATGTGGCCATGGATTTTGAAAATTCTAGAGAGAATTTTAAAAGCTTCAAGAGAATTTCAACAATTTTGAGAGGGATTTGAAAAGTTTCAATGGGAATGGGAAGAATTGGGACAAAAATTGGAAAATTTTTAAGGGACTTTGAAAAAATTTCAACTGGAATTTTAGCCATTTTTTGACGTGAAATTGTAAACATGTGGCCATGGATTTTGAAAATTCTAGAGAGAATTTTAAAAGCTTCAACAGAATTTCAACAATTTTGAGAGGGATTTGAAAAGTTTCAATGGGAATGGGAAGAATTGGGACAAAAATTGGAAAATTTTTAAGGGACTTTGAAAAAATTTCAACTGGAATTTCAGCCATATTTTGACGTGAAATTGTAAACATGTGGCCATGGATTTTGAAAATTCTAGAGAGAATTTTAAAAGCTTCAAGAGAATTTCAACAATTTTGAGAGGGATTTGAAAAGTTTCAATGGGAATGGGAAGAATTGGGACAAAAATTGGAAAATTTTTAAGGGACTTTGAAAAAATTTCAACTGGAATTTCAGCAATTTTTTGACGTGAAATTGTAAACATGTGGCCATGGATTTTGAAAATTCTAGAGAGAATTTTAAAAGCTTCAAGAGAATTTCAACAATTTTGAGAGGGATTTGAAAAGTTTCAATGGGAATGGGAAGAATTGGGACAAAAATTGGAAAATTTTTAAGGGACTTTGAAAAAATTTCAACTGGAATTTTAGCAATTTTTTTATGTGAAATTGTAAACATGTGGCCATGGATTTTGAAAATTCTAGAGAGAATTTTAAAAGCTTCAAGAGAATTTCAACAATTTTGAGAGGGATTTGAAAAGTTTCAATGGGAATGGGAAGAATTGGGACAAAAATTGGAAAATTTTTAAGGGACTTTGAAAAAATTTCAACTGGAATTTTAGCCATTTTTTTAATGTGAAATTGTAAACATGTGGCCATGGATTTTGAAAATTCTAGAGAGAATTTTAAAAGCTTTAACAGAATTTCTACAATTTTGAGAGGGATTTGAAAAGTTTCAATGGGAATGGGAAGAATTGGGACAAAAATTGGAAAATTTTTAAGGGACTTTGAAAAAATTTCAACTGGAATTTTAGCCATTTTTTGACGTGAAATTGTAAACATGTGGACATGGATTTTGAAAATTCTAGAGAGAATTTTAAAAGCTTCAACAAAATTTCAACACTTTTGAGAGGGATTTGAAAAGTTTCAATGGGAATGGGAAGAATTGGGACAAAAATTGGAAAATTTTTAAGGGACTTTGAAAAAATTTCAACTGGAATTTTAGCAATTTTTTGACGTGAAATTGTAAACATGTGGACATGGATTTTGAAAATTCTAGAGAGAATTTTAAAAGCTTCAAGAGAATTTCAACAATTTTGAGAGGGATTTGAAAAGTTTCAATGGGAATGGGAAGAATTGGGACAAAAATTGGAAAATTTTTAAGGGACTTTGAAAAAATTTCAACTGGAATTTTAGCAATTTTTTTATGTGAAATTGTAAACATGTGGCCATGGATTTTGAAAATTCTAGAGAGAATTTTAAAAGCTTCAACAGAATTTCAACAGTTTTGAGAGGGATTTGAAAAGTTTCAATGGGAATGGGAAGAATTGGGACAAAAATTGGAAAATTTTTAAGGGACTTTGAAAAAATTTCAACTGGAATTTCAGCAATTTTTTGACGTGAAATTGTAAACATGTGGCCATGGATTTTGAAAATTTTAGAGAGAATTTTAAAAGCTTCAAGAGAATTTCAACAATTTTGAGAGGGATTTGAAAAGTTTCAATGGGAATGGGAAGAATTGGGACAAAAATTGGAAAATTTTTAAGGGACTTTGAAAAAATTTCAACTGGAATTTTAGCCATTTTTTTAATGTGAAATTGTAAACATGTGGCCATGGATTTTGAAAATTCTAGAGAGAATTTTAAAAGCTTCAAGAGAATTTCAACAATTTTGAGAGGGATTTGAAAAGTTTCAATGGGAATGGGAAGAATTGGGACAAAAATTGGAAAATTTTTAAGGGACTTTGAAAAAATTTCAACTGGAATTTTAGCAATTTTTTTATGTGAAATTGTAAACATGTGGCCATGGATTTTGAAAATTCTAGAGAGAATTTTAAAAGCTTCAACAGAATTTCAACAGTTTTGAGAGGGATTTAAAAGTTTCAATGGGAATGGGAAGAATTGGGACAAAAATTGGAAAATTTTTAAGGGACTTTGAAAAAATTTCAACTGGAATTTTAGCCATTTTTTGACGTGAAATTGTAAACATGTGGCCATGGATTTTGAAAATTCTAGAGAGAATTTTAAAAGCTTCAACAGAATTTCAACAATTTTGAGAGGAATTTGAAAAGTTTCAATGGGAATGGGAAGAATTGGGACAAAAATTGGAAAATTTTTAAGGGACTTTGAAAAAATTTCAACTGGAATTTTATCATTTTTTTTACGTGAAATTGTAAACATGTGGACATGGATTTTGAAAATTCTAGAGAGAATTTTAAAAGCTTCAAGAGAATTTCAACAATTTTGAGAGGGATTTGAAAAGTTTCAATGGGAATGGGAAGAATTGGGACAAAAATTGGAAAATTTTTAAGGGACTTTGAAAAAATTTCAACTGGAATTTTAGCCATTTTTTGACGTGAAATTGTAAACATGTGGCCATGGATTTTGAAAATTCTAGAGAGAATTTTAAAAGCTTCAAGAGAATTTCAACAATTTTGAGAGGGATTTGAAAAGTTTCAATGGGAATGGGAAGAATTGGGACAAAAATTGGAAAATTTTTAAGGGACTTTGAAAAAATTTCAACTGGAATTTTAGCCATTTTTTGACGTGAAATTGTAAACATGTGGACATGGATTTTGAAAATTCTAGA